>NC_045434.1:50769097-50884571 GCF_002776525.5 Piliocolobus tephrosceles | reverse complement strand
ATTCTTATACACCAGTAACAGACAAGCAGAGAGCCAAATCAGGAATGAACTTCCATTCACAATTGCTTCAAAGAGAATAAAATACCTAGGAATCCAACTTACAAGGGATGTAAAGGACCTCTTCAAGGACAACTACAAACCACTGCTCAGTGAAATCAAAGAGGACACAAACAAATGGAAGAACATACCATGCTCATGGATAGGAAGAATCAATATTGTGAAAATGGCCATACTGCCCAAGGTTATTTATAGATTCAATGCCATCCCCATCAAGCTACCAATGAGTTTCTTCACAGAATTGGAAAAAACTGCTTTAAAGTTCATATGGAACCAAAAAAGAGCCCGCATTGCCAAGACAATCCTAAGTCAAAAGGACAAAGCTGGAGGCGTCACGCTACCTGACTTCAAACTATACTACAAGGCTACAGTAACCAAAACAGCATGGTACTGGTACCAAAACAGAGATATAGACCAATGGAACAGAACAGAGTCCTCAGAAATAATAGCACACATCTACAGCCATCTGATCTTTGACAAACCTGAGAGAAACAAGAAATGGGGAAAGGATTCCCTATTTAATAAATGGTGCTGGGAAAATTGGCTAGCCATAAGTAGAAAGCTGAAACTGGATCCTTTCCTTACTCCTTATACGAAGATTAATTCAAGATGGATTAGAGACTTAAATGTTAGACCTATTACCATAAAAACCCTAGAAGAAAATCTAGGTAGTACCATTCAGGACATAGGCATGGGCAAGGACTTCATGTCTAAAACACCAAAAGCAACGGCAGCAAAAGCCAAAATTGACAAATGGGATCTCATTAAACTAAAGAGCTTCTGCACAGCAAAAGAAACTACCATCAGAGTGAACAGGCAACCTACAGAATGGGAGAAAATTTTTGCAATCTACTCATCTGACAAAGGGCTAATTTCCAGAATCTACAAAGAACTCAAACAAATATACAAGAAAAAAACAAACAACCCCATCAAAAAGTGGGGAAAGGATATGAACAGACATTTCTCAAAAGAAGACATTCATACAGCCAACAGACACATGAAAAAATGCTCACCATCACTGGCCATCAGAGAAATGCAAATCAAAACCACAATGAGATACCATCTCACACCAGTTAGAATGGCAATCATTCAAAAATCAGGAAACAACAGGTGTTGGAGAGGATGTGGAGAAATAGGAACACTTTTACACTGTTGGTGGGATTGTAAACTAGTTCAACCATTATGGAAAACAGTATGGCAATTCCTCAAGGATCTAGAACTAGATGTACCATATGACCCAGCCATCCCACTACTGGGTATATACCCAAAGGATTATAAATTATTCTACTACAAAGACACATGCACACGTATGTTTATTGCGGCACTATTCACAATAGCAAAGACTTGGAATCAACCCAAATGTCCATCAGTGACAGACTGGATTAAGAAAATGTGGCACATATACACCATGGAATACTATGCAGCCATAAAAAAGGATGAGTTTGCGTCCTTTGTAGGGACATGGATGCAGCTGGAAACCATCATTCTTAGCAAATTATCACAAGAAGAGAAAACCAAACACCGCATGTTCTCACTCATAGGTGGGAACTGAACAATGAGATCACTTGGACTCGGGAAGGGGAACATCACACACTGGGGCCTATCATGGGGAGGGGGGAGAGGGGAGGGATTGCACTGGGGAGTTATACCTGATATAAATGATGAATTGATGGGTGCTGACGAGTTGATGGGTGCAGCACACCAACATGGCACAAGTATACATATGTAACAAACCTGCATGTTGTGCACATGTACCCTAGAACTTAAAGTATAATAAAAAAAAAAAAAAAAGAAAGACACACATAACAAATCCAAGCATGATACCAGAAATTTTATATAGTGTGGCTTGGAGTCATAGCATTTTAAACTCATCTTCTTAGCATTAACGTGTATTCCTATTTATTCCCAAAGTCTGAAAGCTGTCAGAGTAATGACCCCAATGATCCTTCCCTTATCTATTGATGTATGTCCTGTGTAGTCACCTACCTATTGAACCTGAGTTTCGAGACTTGCTTTGTCCAATAGAACAAAATCAAATGTAATACAAAAATGGATATTAAAAAACTTTTTGCATTGAGACTTATTCCCTAAAAACATTTCCAACAGGTGAAGAAGTCCAGGCTAATAAACCGTAGACATTTTGCTAGGATAACATCTAATATTAATCACCTACTATGCAGGTGTGGCCACCTCAGGCCATTGAGCCTCAAATGAGCCACCACATGACTGCAGCCATGTGAGAGCCTCTTGTAGAAAGCAACAGTAGAAACATCCAGTTGAGTCCAGCTCAAATTGCTGATTCATAGAATCATGAGACAATAATGTTGTCCGTGTTTTCTGCCACTAAATTTTGGCTTGTGTATGTTATATGTACATGTGTAATAACAAATGCACATCTGAGATAGAAATAGTACCTTGGTGTGCTGCCATAACAAAAAGTTAGAACATGCGACTTTGCTTTGAGGTCAGCTGGCAGATGGAGGCTGGAAGAAAAGTGAGGAGACTGATATTAGAGAAGAAAAGCAGGGAGAAGACCCAAAGTCTGAGGCTGTGGAATTGCAACAAACTGTTGCTGTCTCTGCCAGAGCTGTGGGGAAACCACTGTTGGAGGCTGGGATGGTGAGAACCCATGTGTGTAAAGGCAGAACAATTGACCAACATAGTTCCTGCAGTAGGACCTTGGATGACAGTAACTGCACCTAATGACTGGTATCCCTGACAAAAGACATGTTCTGGCAGAAATGCAAAGTCACATGTGGTTTCTTTAAGCTACACAATGACTTATTGGTTTGGAAAATAAAGATTTTCATCTTCAGTCTCTCAACCTGGCAAGGATTTTCAAAACATCTTTATTTGAATATGACTGATATACAAATACCTGCATATGTTTAATGTATATAAATTGATGAATTTGGACATATGCATAAACTCACGCCATCATCATAACCAAGGTTAAAAAAAAAATACCACTATCACCCCAAAATGTTCCTTGTGTATGTTTGTGGTCAGAACATTTAGCATGAGATACACATACCCACTTAACAAATTAAGTGGATAATATCATATGTTAACTACAGGCACTATGTTTTACAGCATATCGCTAGAACTTACAAGCTGTCTCAAGCTAAAGGTCAAAGCAAGGATGTCAGAGTAAGGTCTTTTCTTCAAACCTCAAAAACATTTAAGCATTTAAGGCTATGCCTGATAGATCTTCCCAGCTTAACAAAATGGTTCCTAAAAAATCACATGATCTTTTCACACGTTAAGATGACACTCTTAAAGGACAGAGGTTTGTCATAAACTGAATTATGGATGTGACTTTTGGGGCATAGAATGAATCCCCCCAAATCATTAAAAAACAAAGTTATTTAAATAAAAGTTGTATTAAAACTCCTTCCAGCTTGGACTCTAAGGGACTGAGGAAATTCAAATTAAATGAGGCTTCTTGGCCCCACTTTTGAAATGTGTACTGTAGACTGAAAGGGTTGCTTTCCTGAAAATATGAACCATGTCATTAAAAAATGAAGGAAGGCCCAAAGGAAGGCCCATAAAAAATGACAGAGAGAGCTGGGCTAAGCAACTATTCCTAGGGATCAAAACTGGGGCCTAATCAAAGACCATTTGTTACCCCTATAACAGAGAGGCCGGCCACATGTCCCTAAATTTCAGAATGTCTCTGGACCAGCTACTACTCTGTCAATCCTGTTACTCCTGTTTTGAATGGGAGTGTGCATTAATGTTCTGTTGCTGCACTACACATTCCCACTGACCCACTGTCCTAACACAAAACAATTTATTATCTCACACTCTCTGTGGGTTAGCAGTGTGGGTGCCCACCTAGCTGAGGCCTCTGCTCGGAGTCTCACCAGGCTAAACCCAAGTGTTGGCTGGGGCTGGAGTTTCTTCTGAGACTTAGCTATCTCTTCCACCATCACTGTTTATTGGCACAATTCAGATTCTCATGGTCATAAATGAAAGGCCTCACTCTGAGAGGCAAATTATAATTTCCTGCCACATGGTCTTCTTTACAAATGTAGTTTGCTTCCTTCCAGGCCAGCAGAAGTACGTCTCTTCAATGCATCACTGTCATTTAAAAGCCTCATCTGTTTAGGCCAGATCCACTCAGGGCAACATTCCTTTCGGTTAACTAAAAGTTAATTGATGAATAACTTATTCATAAGAGACATAGCTCATCGTAGTCATAGATCCCATTTACAAGAAATGAGAGGGGATTATTTAGGACATGTATGTCAGGAGGTGGGAATCTTAGGGGCCATCTTAAAATCCTTCTTACCACAGAGTGAGACCATTATTTGGGCATATGTGCACTGGATAACTTGACTTTTTACTTCATGGGTCATTGAATAAAGACTAGTGTATTATTCATTTTCACACTGCTATAAAGAAACACTTGAGATTGGATAATTTATAAAGAAGAGAGGTTTCATTGACTCACAGTTCCACATGGCTGGGGAGGCCTCAGGAAACTTAGAGTAATGGCAGAAGGCAAAAGGGAAGCAAGGCATGTCTTACTGAGGTGGAACAGGAGAGAAGAGAGAGAGTGAGGGGGAAAAACTGCCACACACTTTTAAACCATCATGTCTCATGAGAACTCACTTACTATCATGAGAACAGCATAGGGGAAACCACCCCCATGATCCTGTCACCTCCTACAGGTCCCTCCCCTGACAGGTGGGGATTACAATTCAACGTGAGATTTGGGCAGGGACAGAGTCAAACCATATCAAGTAGCTACCTCAGAAGTGCCTCACCTACATCCAGACTTGATGTAATCATAAAATCATGTATGGTGAGACTGATGCCATGATTAAGTAAAACTTTAGGTATCTTAGGAGGGGTGACTATTTATTCCCCATGAGGAGTTGTTAATTACTGGATACAGGGGCACACTGTGCTAGATTGTTGCAGCAATACCTCCACTCAATGCATCCCACTTCTCTGTATCCATGCAGTTGTGAAATTTCCTTCCTGTATATACTGGATTTGCCTTGCCTTGACCAATAGAAATCAACAAATGCAATACAGTAAAAAATTGTTTGTGCTTTAGGTTAACGATCAAAGAACTGTAAACTTCTGCTTAAGTCTAGATAGCAGATTCATTTCTCATAGTAGTATGGGTTAGAGAATCTGAATCATGTACTTCATTTGCATTATAATATGAAATAAAAATATTATAGCTAATGGGGGATATGTTTCTCATTGTTGGACAAAGACATTAAAAATATGGAAAAAGGGGCCGGGCGCAGTGGCTCAAGCCTGTAATCCCAGCACTTTGGGAGGCCGAGACGGGCGGATCACAAGGTCAGGAGATCGAGAGCATCCTGGCTAACATGGTGAAACCCCGTCTCTACTAAAAAATACAAAAAACTAGCCGGGCGAGGTGGCGGGCGCCTGTAGTCCCAGCTACTCCGGAGGCTGGGGCAGGAGAATGGCATAAACCCGGGAGGCAGAGCTTGCAGTGAGCTGAGATCCAGCCACTGTACTCCAGCCTGGGCGACAGAGTGAGACTCCGTCTCAAAAAAAAAAAAAAAAAAAAAAAAATATGGAAAAAGGAAACTTCTGCAATTAATCTTCATACTATTGGATTGAAAATCGATAATTTGAATATGTAATCTATGGTGCTTAATACATATATTTAAATAGTGTTGTGTAATAAACAGGGCACAGAAAGACAAATATCACATGTTCTCACTCACATGTGAGAGCTACACAATTTGATCTCGTGGAAGTAGATAGTAGTACTATAGATACCAGAGTCTGGGAAGGTTGTGTTGGGGGAAGTTTACAGGATGAAATGAGGTAGGCTAATGAGCACAAATGTATAATTAGATAGGAGGAATAAGTTCTGATGTTCAATAGCACAGTAGGGTGACTGAAGTTAACAACAATACATTGTACATTTCAAAATAGCTAGAAGAGAGGATTTGAAATATTCACAACACAAAACAATGATAAATGCTGGAAGTGATGAATAGCTTAAATATGCTGACTTGATCATTACACAGTCTCTTCATGTATCAAAATATTACCTATACCCCGTAAATATGAACAAACAGTAGGTGTCAATAAAACATTTAAAAACATGTAATTACATGTCTGCTGAGATAGTCTAGAGGAATTAACATTCCAGTATCAAAGAAAATATGAATTCCAGATCTGGGTTTCTAAGTATTATTCTCTTCTTATAGGAAACAAAACCTCTTGGAGAAATTGCTGTTCCAAGAGTGCAGAGCATGGATGGTAAAAGATTAGCATGAAATGCCTTGCTATGGCAAAAAATGAGAAAGTACTCAAAAATCGATTGGGACAGGACAAAAATTTATAGGACTCTGCTTGAGTTGTCGTTAATAGTTACAAAAATATAGTCAGATACAATGAATAAGATCTAGTATTTGATAGGACAACAGCGTGACTACACTGAACAGTAATTTGTTGTGCACATTAAAATAACTGAGAGGGAATGTTTGTAACACTAAGAAATTATGAACGCTTGAGTTGATGAATATCCCATTTATCATGATGTAATTATTACACAGTGTATCGCTATCAAAACATCTCATGTTTCCCATAAATATATATACCTACTATATACCCATAAATGTTATAAACTAAAAGAAAGGAATGAAAAAAAGAAATGACAAGATAGCTACTCTATTCATATTTTATGGTGAAGACATCAACCCATTTAATAGACAGAAGAACACTTCATATAAAATATTAACTAGAAAAAAATAAAGTATCAACAATATGATTTAATCTTAACATTTTAAAAAGCAAACACTGGGACACTGTAGATTCTAACAAATATTTGTTTTCAGCAGGTTTGGGAAATACATTTTAGCCATACTAACTAATTTAACAATCAATTAAAGGAAGTTCGCTATTTCTTCCAAATGGAATCTAAATGTGAATACATCTTTTGCCTTCTTCATAAATTATTTCAATATTTGATCTTAATATAATAGTAGCAAAATCTCGTATAGTTCTATTTAAAGGCCCTCATACAAAAATCATTTAATCCCAGCATCAACACTATCAACTGATACTATTATTTCCTTATCTGTAAAGATGAAGAAACTGAGACACAGTAATTTTTGCAAATTATGCAGCTAGATAATGACAGAACCGGGAACGGAGTGAAGGCTATCTCATCCTTCATTTTAGGCTCTTAACTATTCTTTTGTTTGGCTTTTAATAATTGTGGTAATTATGTAATAACATCTTCAAAAAATACTCATCAACAGCTGCATTTCCCCTAAAAACCCTGGATAAGGAGTTATCTGTACCTTTAAAAACGTAAGAGTATCAGAATCCTTATTTATTTATCATGACCTAATTTGCTTCTGAACTACTATGCATTTTGGAAATCCATTAAAGCTATTCTTACTCATCCAAAAAAATGAAAAATGACCTACTAATAAGCAAAGGTGACTTGTGTTTTTTATACACTGCAAAAATTATTATTAACTGAATTTTGTAATGTCCCAAATCTGATGCAAAGGATGTACTCATTCAATTGAATCATTAACTTATAAACTTTATAGTGACAATACTTATAAACTAATTGTTTAAAACAGTCTAAATGATATTTAATTATATGTTCTTCCATCGAATTTGAAAACTTCCGGAGATATTTTAAAGCAGAATACAGTTTCATTTTCTCTAAAATGAACAAATATGGCTTTAAAATTATCAACATAATTATTCTGCCACTATCTTTTAAATATACCAAATAATCTGAAAATATATTGCTTAATTTTGATATTTGCATCATTGAAATTAAAATGACAAAAATAAAGACAATGTATATTTATATACATGTATATATAATATATATACACAGACAGTATATAACTGTCAATCTAAGTTGAAACAATCACAAACCAATGAATATCAACCAACAAAAGCATCTTTATTTGGGAAGCTTTTTAACCTAGGCACTAACACAAAGATTCACAACATTCTTACATGCTTTCAAATTTATTCCTTTATGAAATAATTTTCTTCTGAAAATGTTATCAGAGGACTCAAACTCATACATACCTTAGAAGAAAGAAGTATCAAAGGTGATATGGGGTTTTATTGACAGGAAAAAAGAAGATATATTTTTCTTCTCACAACACACTTATCTTCAGCATGTACTCCAAAAGCATTAATTATATAAATTATAATATATATATTTATAATATATAAATTTTATAAATCTAATTATGGTTAAAATTCTATGAAAAAGGTAATACTTATAAAATCCCAATATAACAGTCATTGATATAAATTTTTAAAATAAAATAAATACAATTCATCAAGACAAAATAAAAATATATGGAAAAAATAAATGTACATAAAATTTTAAATAGCAAAAAATACATGGAACTGAAGAAACCCATGGAGATGTGAACAAATATTTTAACATAAAATATTCACATTCATTGTTAAAAAAGTTAAATATTAAAAACATTCAAATTACAAAATTAAAAATATTTTTATGAAAAACCCTAGTAAGTATTTATTTTATTTAATCATTGGATGTATTTTTTTCTCATTGAACAATTTTAGTGGGTCTCAAAATTCTGTGACAGATTTTTGGTCAAGTTGTTTCCATTAAAAAGTATGTGAATTCCTGGCCGAGCGTGGTGGTTCACACCTGTAATCCCAGCACGGTGGGAGGCCAAGCCGGGCAGATCACAAAGTCAGGAGATTGAGACCATCTTGCATAACACGTTGAAACACCATCTCTACTAAAAATACAAAAAATTAGCCCGGCGTGGTGGGCACCTATAATCCCAGCTACTCGGGAGGCTGAGGCAGGAGAATGGCGTGAACCCGGGAGGCGGAGCTTGCAGTGAGCCGAGACTGCGCCACTGCACTCCAGCCTGGGCGACAGAGCGAGACTCCATCTCAAAATAAATAAATAAGTAAATAAATATATAAGTATGTGTATACCTATGGAACAAACCTGCACTTTTCTGCATATGTATCCCAGAACTTAAAGTATAATTTTTTTAAAAAAGGGGGGGAAAAATATCGATTTTAAAAACTAATAACTTAAAACTGCCACATGCAAAAAAGAGAATCAAAGTGGTCCACAAAACTTTTTCCTTTCCTTCAGAAGATTTTACAATGCATTGTTATCATTAACCAGTCTTCTACTATTAAACTTAAATGGTCAATGCAAACAAACAGCCCTGAGACCATTCTTCCACCACTGATTAAAACCGGGGTGGCTGGTATTAGGGTTAATATTCATTTAGCCTTCTGAGCCTTCTGGGCAGACTAGGTGACTTTGCCATCTCCAGCAGCCTTCTTGTCCACTCCTTTGATGAAACTCAAGAGCAACTGTCTGTCTCATATTATGAACAGCAAAGCCACCCAGAGGTGGATAGTGTGAGAAACTCTCAACACAAATGTGCTTGCCAGGAACCATATCAATGATGGCAGCATCACCAGACTTCGAGAATTTAGGGCCATCTTCCAGCTTTTTACCAGAACGGAGATCAGTCTTTTCCTTCAGCTCAGCAACCTTGCATGCAATGTGAACCATGTGGCTATCCAGTACAGGGGCATAACCAGCGCTGATTTGGCCTGGATGGTTCAGGATAATCACCTGAGCAGTGAAGTCAGCTGCTTCAATTGTTGGGTCGTTTTTGCTGTCACCAGCAACACTGCCACAACAAACATCCTTGACAGACACATTGTTGACATTGAAGTCCACGTTGTCCCCAGGAAGAGCTTCACTCAAAGCTTCATGGTGCATTTTGGCAGATTTTACTTCAGTTATAATGTTGACAGGAGCAAAGGTGACCACCATACCAGGTTTGAGAACACCAGTCTCCACTCGACCAACAGGAACAGTACCAATACCACCAATTTTGTAGACATCCTGGGGAGGCAGGCACAAGGGCTTGTTGGACGATTTGGTGGTAGGATGCAGTCCAGAGCCTCAAGCAACGTGATTCCACCAACACTACCATCCTTACGGGTGACCTTCCATCCCTTAAATCGAGGTATGTTAGCAGTTGGCTCCAATATGTTGTCACCATTCCAACCAGAAATTGGCAGAAATGCTATTGTGTCGGGGTTGTAGCCAGTTTTCTTAATGTAAGTGCTGGATTGATTGCCTCATATCTCTTCTAGCTGTAGGGTGGCTCGGTGGAATCAGTTTTGTTAACACCAATAATTAGTTGTTTCACCCCCAGTGTGTAAGCCAGAAGGGCATGCTCTCAGGTCTGCCCATTCCTGGAGATGCCAGCTTCAAATTCAGCGACACCAGCAGCAACAATCAGGACAGCAGAGTCAGCCTGAGATATCCCTGTAATCATGTTTTTGATGAAGTCTCTGTGTCCTGGGGCATCAATCATAGTCATGTAGTACTTACTGGTCTCAAATTTCCACAAGGAGATATCAATGGACCACGTTCACACTCACTTTTCGGTTTATCCAAGACCCAGGCATACTTGAAGGAGCCCTTTCCCATGTCCACAGCCTCCTTCTCAAATGTTTCAATGATTCTTTTGTCGATGCCACCGCATTTGTAGATCAGATAGCCAGTAGTGGTAAACTTGCCCAAATCTACATGTCCAATGACGACAATGTTGATATGAGTCTTTTCCTTTCCCATTTTGGCTTTTAGGGGTAGTGTTCATGACACCTGTGTTCTGGCAGCAAACCCAGTGCGGAAAAGGGGGACAATTATTTTTTAGTACCTAGGTATGCTGGACACTGAAGTAGGAATGAGACCCTATAAAGTGGTGAGCTAAAGAGACATGCTTCCCACAAGCAAAGAATTTATATTTTAATGTACATATTAAGAATGTGAACAGCTGAATAAATATATAATGAACATTATAATAAACATGTGAAGGTAAAGACACTATTCAATAGTGTCTATACAATGACACTCTAAAATAGTTTCTATACTCTACTATACAATAGAGAGTTGTGGGGTTTGTGTTGGGTTTCTGTGGCTTCCTCCTATGATTTCTGCTTGATCCTCTCCTCTTCCAGACCAACCTTTCAAGGTAGAGTGCTTTAAAACTCAGTCCTACAAATTATTCTCATCACTACTATGCTCCAATTCTGTGATTTGCCTGGAATCAATGCTTCCATCATTGGTATAATCCTATTACTTCTAATGTCACATATATCTTTCTGAATTCAAATTTTTATCTCATTCTAGTATTTCCCCAAGCTATAGGCTCATATATCTTTTCACTAAGCATTTGTGTCCAAAACAGAAATCTTGATATCCCAACCATCATCCCCAAATTCTTTATTTCATTATTTGTTCATCTCAATCACACAGTTGCTCAGGATAAAGATGTTGAAAGAATCCTAATTGCTTTTTTTTAATAATGCAACAGAATATACAGTCATCTGCCTTCAGAGTATAGTCCAGGTCTAATCACTTGTCAACAATTCCACTGTTCCTATCTTAATCCAAGCCACCATTGTCACTTTTCTGACTATGTAGTAGCCACCATATTGGTCTCCCTTTTTACATTTTACAGTGTCTTTCCCCTACAATCTATTATAAATACAACAATCTAAGTAATCATTTCAAAATGCAGATTGGTGGTGACTCTTCAATGTCTGCAATCTTTACACTTCATGTAAAATCAGAAATCTTTACTGTGTTCCAAAATGCCATACATGTTCTGGCCATAGGATTCTTCTCAGGCCTCATAATCTGCTGTCCTTCTGGATGGCTGTGATCTAGGCACACTGGCACCCTGCTCTTGACACTGAGCAGATATTGCTTCTATAGAACTCTACATTAATTCCCTCTAGAGAGAGGTTCGTGTATTTGTAATTCCGTCAGCAGGAGTAGGTTCTATATATAGGCGTTCACCAGAGACTTATTATTGGTAATAGTGCATGACACACATCCTTTTTGAATCAGTTTCTGTTTCCATAATGTGAAATTTACAAAATTTTCATTTCCTTCTGTAATAAGATACTATCTTCCCAAAGAAAATAATTGATTCTGACTTCTTTCTGAAAGTTTATAATTTTTCTAAAATGTCATAAAATCTCTTTCTAAATTTGTATCAGATTCTAAGATCCTACTGTTGGGAAATGCTTTGACTACAAAAAATGTTTAAAAGAAATTGCTTTATGAGAATAGTCATCTAAATTAGTAATACATTGTTAGTTTGTGTATATTCAATAAGAAAAAACAATCATCTTTATATCCATATTATTCTCTAAGTTTCAGAAAGGTAATCCAGTTGCTGAGAATTCAACAGTCCCTATGATATTAAATGGATATGTTCATACAATTACTGACTTTATGGTTCTTACTTTATTCCTGAGGGAAAGTCAATAAAAGAATAAAGGAAATATACTTCTAACTCTATTGGTTTTACTATGAACATTTTGTTTAATTACTAATATTGTTTAAACATACATCTCTTTCATCTTAAAGCACTGTTATTCACATCCTCCTCTTGATCAAATAAGGAATTAATTCCATTGAATTATCTTAAATATGTTAATAAGGAAACAATAAATTAAACTATTGTCCCTTTAGAGTCTCTGGCATTCTCTCACATATATCTTCTTCTATTGTCCATATCCACTTTCTTCTACTGATAATATGTTTCAGCAAAAATACTCATAGCCAGCATTCTCCTTGATGTGGAACAGATTTTTCCATGTTAGTAAGTGAATGATTATTAGCCTTGGTTCTACTTTTGCCCTACATCAGTTTTCCACAGGTGTTCAGCTAGGCACTTGCTGCCTAATCTATTCTTCTCCCCAAACCAATGAGATACCATCTGGAAACAACAAGAACAAAAATTCAATTTTCTAAATTGAAGTTCTGTAGGAATTAGAGATAATGGTTTTTAATTCCTCACCTGACCAATATTAATCACTCATAATTTCTATGTAATATAGCTATCCTTTTTTATTCCTATATATCTTGTGAACTAAATGTTTTATCCATCAAAGCATACTGCAGAAACAAAGAAGCTAAAAGAGAAAGAAAGAGAAAAATAAGATCTGCAGACAGTAAGGGAAGAAAAGAGGAATGGAGCCACAAAGAAACAGAAGAGCTCCTGCTTTGTTCCCGCTGGTCCAATGTTTGGAAACTGGCTGGTGCTCTAATTGTATCTCACTGTTTCTCTTTATTTTGGAACAAATTACTAGAATGAGTAGCCCAGTACCTGACAATTTGACTGGCCTCCATTAGTGACACTGAAGTATTTACCTCTTCCTCAAATTACTAATAAAATCTAAATAACCTCTGTTCCCACCTGCTTAAATTTTACATCTACAATATCTGGAGATGAGCCAAATTCATTTGCTATAACCCTATTCATCTTGGAATCTAATTACCAGGCACTTCCCTCAGAAGCCTAAGCTCAAACTCCATCTCCCACAGTTCCTATTAGTGTGTGGAAAGATCCTGACTTTTATCTCCTACCCCTATTTTAAATTGTATCTCTTTAATTCCATGTTAGCATAAAACTTGCACATTCTATCACAATCTACCCTCAGAGCAATGGAGCAAAAGATAAGATTAAACTTTCAAACACAGCAAGTCTGCTTATGCCATTGTAAGGGTTTTGATTTGGAAGGACTGGGATCCTGAGACATGAACTTGAGAAACTGGGGTAAATGCACTTGAAAATCTTGAAAACCTAGACTTGTTTCTCTCACAGGATCTTCAGAAGCAGCCCACTCCTCTGCCTCTCAAGACAACATGCCTCCCCCAGCATAAGTCTCTGTTCCTGCTCATGGCCAGAAGATAAACAAATAGGATTGTTCACAACCTAACTTCATAAATAAATTGCTATGCTACCTGAAGGAGGAATGGTACTATATCATTAAAGATCTGTAGGACTAAGTCACATGCACTTGTAGGAGCTGGGAGAGAATGGATCTGGTAAGAGCTAGAATAAGAGGGGCAGAACATAAAATTTGGTGAATTTTATAAACATGGAACCGATCTCCTGTGATAAGAAAATAAACATCCTGATAAGGATGCCAGAAGATAGCATCATTATGCTGCTAGCAAATCCCTGCGAAGCTTAGAGGAAGTAGTGATCCACCCTAAGTAAACAGAAATAATAGAACTATTGTGGCAAGTTGAAGAAATATTTTTTTAAAAACTTACAAAACTGAACATGTTTTAGTGGATACCATGTAACATCAAGAGCCTTCCAAGTGACAAATCATAGTTGGTAGGAGACACCCAGGTGAGGAAGGTACTGAGAAGTGGAGGATGTTGTCTGCAGGCAACTTGGAAGGAGATACTATTACAGAAGTGACCATCCAGATAGCAAAGGGCATGACATAAAGGAGGCAATAATGATAGTACTTAACCATCAGAAGCAAGCTGTCCGCAACTTTTGCAATGAATAGCAAGATCTTAGTCACAGGCATGTGACTAACCTTTAGAGATATCCAGGGATGGTAAGTGTAATATGGTTTCCATAGAGACAAGATAGAGAAGAAATTAACGAAGGGTTTGCTTAATCTATATAAAGGAAAAGACTGTACAGTTGATAGACACCTCAATTTAAAGTCAGAAGCTTTATGCCAATTCAGATCTGAGTTTTCATATCTTAAATTGATTGACTCAAAAGATGACTAGGTCCCCAGAGAAAAGGATCTACAAAGTTATGGTAAACAAACACTGTGATGATTCCCTCCATCCTTCCCCCAGGGGACTTACGGCTATTTGTTAGAGTGGCTGTATGCACAGGAAATGAAAATGTCAAACATTTCAAGAACTTTGAATTTGCGAAAAAGACTCGGGATCCCCAGGGGTTAGTGTTTCCATGGTGTGACACAACAAATGTAAAATTAAGCATAAGTAGCTACGACTGCTTTCCAGTCACTTTTGTTTCCCTGTGTAAAGAATCACCAATCTGGCCTCAGGAATTAATGCTTTGATTACAGACTGTGGGAAGGTTGCTAAGAAATGTGAAATGTCTGAAATGTTTACCCTGCTTGCAAAATAAATAGTTACCCTGACAAAGTTTCATAATTCTGGCAAAGAACATGAGACCCCTAGGTCACTTATAAGGAACTTTATTACTCAGGGCACAGTATGAAAAACCACCAATCTTTCAAATCAGGGTTCTTGCAAATCTACCTAATCTTTGCCTTGGAATAATATATCTTTATTAAACTTCTCAGGAAATCCATGCATCCTCCACCCTGAAATGAGCCACTGTATCTTCCAGTGCTGTTTACTATACAAATATAACTGAAAAGATGGTCCAAAAAACACAGTATGATAAAGTCATGCACAAATGAAAAGGACTCATAGAAAACTGTCTCCCATTAATACCCAACACTCATTTCTATACCGTTTTAACTACTGATGAATTTTCTCACAAGTGTACCATCTGCCTGCCACTTTGACTCATTAATATGACTGACAGCGGCTAGGGCTAAATCAGTTTAATTTGTGCTATGCAGCATTTAACCAAAGCTACTATTAACAGAACCCCCTAACAGCCAAATGAATTTTTGACTTCAACACTGTGCTCCGTATTCCCAGTTGAATAAACCCCATAAAGCTAACAGTGTCTACCTTAGAAAGTCAGGTTGCATTATACTGTAGTTTTTGTATTGAATTTTCTACCAAGGCCAAAGCATTAATACAGGTACAGCTGGATACATTAAAAATTGTCTAGATGCCACCATAGACAACAACAAGGACAATTCCAATGTTGCCTAATCTGGATAGGTTCCAGAACCAACATAGTATTTCCTTAAACACTAGAAGGAGTCTTACTACCAACCCTAAGGTGAAAGTCACTATTTTTTGGTGGGGAAGCAACTTAATACCCAGCTTTGAATATAAGAAATACAATCCCAATGGCACACAACGGACTCCTGGAAAGAAAGGGTTATTTACAATTGTCGGAGTCCCCAACAGGAGCTACTCTAATTCTCAGTTTCATCATGAAAAAGAGAAATGTCAACTAACTGTTGGCATGGATGAAGAGAACAGATTGAAATGAGTAGTTCCTTCAAAAATGAAGCCCAGACTCAACCATTTGAAATGAACTAGGAACCCTAGGGTCTACCAGTTGGCAGGAGGAGGGGTGACAGCTAGAAACATTGTCAACTTGTGACCCACGGATCAGACGTAGAGGATCACAACAAAACTTTTGGTTTTTGGTGTACATATTGTAATGTCCTACTCCCATAGGAAGAAAAACTTTTTTATTTCAAACACAGAAAAGTTTAATTTTTAGAAATTTAAACGCTAAAAATGATTTTTATATCTCTATCACATATAGCAGAAATTGCAATAGACTACCAAAAATTCACCTATAAATTAGTTCATTTAAAAGTCACATTTTAAAATTAAAATAAAAACTTATTTTCTACATATGTTATGCTGTAATTAAAATGACAACTTGGGCAATATTAGAACTCTGATTTAATTGAGGGATGTTTGGATGATTACAAACAGTGAATTCATTTTTTAAAAAAATGAAATTCTAATTAGTGTTGGCTTCCTGTCAAAATCAGTAATTAAGAAAGTTGTCAAAGTCAATCCTATTATTCATCTTGGTAATGAAATTATTTAAACATCAAACATAAACATTCTATTAAAATGAAGAGTATAATTGTTGTTAACATTGCTCACAGGGCTTAATAAATATATCATATCAGCTGCTTTATCCACCTAAATACTTGTACACAGATGTTTGTGATTAAGAATTTGTAAACTTATCAGAGACTGAGATTATTTTTTAAAATAATATTTAAATACGTTGATTTGGTACAAGTGACAATTGTGGGTAAATAAGGCTCCATTTTCTTTTAAAGAAAACTACTATGTTTTTATGAACTCCACTTATTTAAAGTGCTGGATTTTATGCCTTTTGGCATATATCCATGAAACTATCATACGTTGCCAAATATATCCATTGCCCGTGGAAGTTTTATCTTGCCTATTTAATTCCTCCTTTCAGTCTTTACTCCTCCTTTTTTCCAACCACTATGAGCTTTTCTTCACTATATATTGGTTTGCATTTTCCACAATTTTATATGACTGCAATTAGAGAGTATGATTGTGTCTCAATTCTTTCACTCCCTTAACTATTTTGAAACATTGAGATTCGTCTGTGGCATGTTATAAATCCCTAGTTAATTATTTTTTATTGTTGAGTAGTATTCCATTGTATTGCTATATTCATTCATATTTTGTTGGACATTTGGGTTGTTTCTAGATATTATTTTACCCTACTACAAATAAAGATGATATGAACATACATGTTCATGTACAAATTTTTGTATAATATATGTTTTTATCTTGGATAAATATCTAGAGGTGAAATATCTGGATCATATGGTAGGTCTATATTTACATATAGTAAACAAACTCATATTTCCATTTCTCCTCCTGTCCACCTTTACGTTATTGTTACAGGATTCCTTTGGTGGTGCTTCATCAGCTGGAAATCTCTGTGGCTGGATTTGCTCTGCCTGCTCAGCCCAGCAGGCTGAACTGAGCTTGCACTTGCTCAGATCTTGCACCTGCAGTGGCTCTGTACTCAGCCCACAGCTGGACCAGGCATGCTACAAGCAGCTTCTGCATTGGGTACTGGTGTCTAGACAAGAGGAATCTGGTGGTGCCTGAAAACTTGGAGACGCCAGCAATTGCAAAGCCCCAAGGAATGTTTCAACTTTTGCTTGGGGAGTCCTGAGGTCTGAGCCCCCAAGAGATGTCACAGTTCTTCACTTCCATAGCTCAGTGAGCAGAAACACGATACAGCTCTCTTCTCCCACAGTCCAGTGAACAGGAGCATGTTACAGCTCTCCCATAGGCTGGTGGACAGGAGCATGTTACAGCTCTTTTATTACCACTGCACGCAGCTCAGCAGGTTTCAGATTTGTATCCCACAACCAAGAGGAAAAAGGTGTGTGGACACCAGAGAGTGAGTAAGGCATAGAAGAATTTTATTGAGCAACAGAAGGAACACTCTCAGTTGAGAGAGGGGACACAAAAGTGGGTAGCAGTCTGTGTGGCTGAGTCCAGGGTTTTTATGAGCTTACAATGGGGCAATGCATGCTGATTGACATCATCCAGAAGGAACAAATCGAGAAAGAGAGGGTAAGGCAGGAATGGAAGTTCTCATTCTGGTCATGGACTCTATCCAGAACTGGCAGTTAGGATTTTAGGCTTCAGGCTGTCTTTGGCTTGAAGGTCAAGTTTCACCAGGGACCTGTCCTGTCTGTCTAGGAATTTGTCTATCTCCTGTGACTATTGCTATTACTGCAATACATTTTCTTTTTATTTGTTATAAATTCCAGAATATATTTTCTTCAGCCTGCAGTTATTTACTTTTTTAAAAGATTTAAATAATATGATAAACTCATATGCATATGTGTGTTTGTGAGTGTGTGTGTGTGTATATATATATATATACACACATAATCTTATGTCATTCTGGTTCGCTCTATTTCATTATATATATAAAAATATAAAATTATATATATTTATATATTTTATATATATTTAAATATATATTTATATATTATATATATATATATATAATATATATAAAATGTCAAGACTTCCATCTTTCATTATTTTTCTTCAGCCTGAAAGATGTTAGCATTTCTTAGTGTGGATCTCCTGGTGATAAATTATTTCAGTTCTTTTATTTCTGAAAAAAATTTTCTGTTGTTTCCATTTTAAATGATACTTTTGGTGGGCATAGAATTTTAGGTTGATGGTTTTTGTTTTATCTTTTTTCTTTCAGTTTTTTAAGGGTGCTTCTCCACTGCACCCTTGCTTACCTAGTTTCTGACAAGTGATATCTCCCTCTGCCTTTTGTCCCTTTCTGTATAACATGTCTTTTGCCTTTGGTTTGTGTTCTCCTTGTGTATATGCTGAATTGTGTCTTAAAATTTCATATGTTGATATCTTAGTTCCCAGCAAAGTTGACTGTATTTGGAGGCAGTATCTTTAAACAACTAATTAAGGTTAAATGAGGTCATCAAGGTGGGTTCTAATCCAGTATGACTGACATCCTCATAAGAAGAAATTTGGGAGCAGAAATACACAGACGGGGCCATGTGAGGACAGAGAGAAGATGGCCATCTATAGGCCAAGGAAAAGGGCCTCAGAATGAAATCACCTCTGCTGACACCTTGACTTCAGACTTGTATTTTTCAGAATTATGAAAAAATTAGTTTCTATTGTTTAAGCAACCCAGTCTGTGGTACTTCATTAATGCAACCCTGGAAAACTAATAGAGCCAGTTTTTCCCATTTTAAAATTTTCTCCTTGATTTTGAGGAAGTTATTTTTATGAGACTAGGTATACTTTTATTCATACTTTTTACTTAGCCTTCATTGGATTTTCTATAACTGTGGGTGTGGTTTTATTCATCCTTATGTTCCAAGACTCTCCTCCCTCATTCAAAAATACTGAGAGGTCTTTTGGAACTAGAAAAAGGGGTCCAGTTACAACACATGGCCCGGTCCAGTAAGCTTATTCACCCTATATGCTCGAAAAACTCCTCATACTCCCAGAAATACCTAACAGGTTAGTGGAATAGGCAAAAGAGACCCAACAGTAACTAACAGCATGATCCAGACAACCTCTTTTTTTTCCAAGGGCACGAGAGCCTCTTCACATGCCCAGGGACATAGTGAAGTCAGAGAGCACTAATAATGGGACCTCTCCACATCGCTCCCTACCTAGAGTCACCAAGCAGCCTGATCAGGGGAAATGCATTCTACCTTCCCAGGCAGTATCAGCAATACCAGCAAGAGCATCAGCAGCACCAGATAAACCAAGCAGACCAAAATAACATTGCAAATAGTAAAAATAAATCTGCCATTGGAAATACATCACAGCAAAGTAGGCCAATACCTACATACTAACCTAAAAGGTGTGACTTCTCCCCAAAATAAAATATTTAAATAGGATCCAGAGTCTCTTAACATAATCAAAAACATGTCTAGGGCACAATAAACAATCACTTATTATATCTAGTAATCAGAAACATTACAGTTTAAATGAGAAAAGGAAATCAACTAACACAAGAAGACAATCAGATGTTGGAATTATCTGACCACAACTTTAAAGCAGTCATCATAAAAATGCTTCAAAATTCAATTGCATGTTTTCTTGAAATAAATGAAAAAAATAGAAAACCTTAATAGAAAAACAGAAGTGATAAAATGTAAGCAAGTGAACAAGTCTTTCTTCTCCTTGGTTACGTTTATTCCTAAGTATATTATTCTTTTTGATGCTATTGTAAATGGAATTTTTAACATATCATTTTCTGATACTTTATTGTTAGCATACAAAAATACAACTGACTTTGTATGTTGATTTTGTATCCTGAAAATTTACTAAATTTGTTTATTCTAAGTATTTTGAGGAGTTTTAAGGATTTTTACTACGTGTTTATGTCATCTGTAAATAGATAATTTTGTTTCTTTCTTTCCAATTTGGATGCCTCTTGTTTCTTTTTCTTGCCAAATTGCTCTTGCTAGGACTTCCAGTACCTGATTGAATAGAAGTAGAGAAAGTGGGCATTCTGGTTTTGTTTTTTGATGTTAGAAGAAGCTTTTAGTTTTTCACTGTTGAGTTGCATATTGGCCATGGGCTTATCATAGGTGGCAATTACATTCTGTGGTTAAGGAAAGCTAAAATAATTTGTCCCTGGAGTCCTAATTTTAAAGACTGGCTAAAGAATGCTCTTCATTCAGGAATGATATGATACAAAAGTTCACTTAGAACATCAAGGAAAGGAAAAAGATGATAGAAAGTTTAGAAATATGAATACATATAACACACTATATTTTCCTCATTCGTTTTATAATTATATTTGATGATTGAAACAAAGATTTTTAACACTATCTGAGACAGTGATACTTAAGAGCAGGAAAAATAAAGGTACCTAAATAGAAATTAAGTATCCATATTTCACTTGACATGGTAAATGTTACTGATAGAATGTTACAAGTCCCATGTGAATAATATTCAAAGCAACTGTGATGGGAAGTATACAAACAGATACAGTAAAAAATACTGTTAATAAACCAAGACTGACCCCCACCAAATGTTCACTAGTCCACAGAAAGGCAAGAAGAAAAGAGAAAAATAATTCCTTCCTCACGTAGGAAAGGTATCTCCACAAGACCCTCACCACTGGATCTACAGAAAGCTTACTATGGTAGCAAGTCTCTGAACCTTTGTTGGATTTATTTCCTACCTTCATTCAAACAAATGACTTACCAATACATCTAGAATTGTTGCTATTTTCTATTCACCTGGCCCAATCAGCATTACACCAGCATCAGTTTATGTTGAAATATGGAGAGGCTACAAAAAAAGAAATGAAACTACTATATCATTCATTCAGACATTTCTTTTTGGAAAATTTTCTCTCACATCAATGATGTTTTTTTTTCTTTTATTCAAAACACAAATCAGAGATGCTCTAGGAAAGATTAACAGGAATTCCCTAAGTCAAGTAAACAACTATTATTATCCTCTCTCCTCCAAAATACTATATATTCATATGACAATTGTGTTTGTTGTTGCCGTTGTGCATTTATAAATCTTCAGTATTGAAGGTTGAGCTAATTATGTTTCAGAATACAAGAAAAACCATAAAATGATGTGTAGCTTATGTTATTAAGATAATCCTGGATGTATTTATTTATTCTGTGTCACTTCTTTTCTCATGCTCCTCATGAAACCAATGGCAATAAATCTAATATGTTGAATATATTACTTTATATTTATGTGTGTTATTTGGAAATGTGTTAAATTTCAAATTTGTGTATGTGGTTTTTGTATATATGACATATATTTAGATGTATGTGTAAAACATATATCTTATTTTTTCTCAAATATATTTCTATGTTTCAATCATGTTATAGGAATACATTGCATATGTTTCTTCCAATCACCTCATAAGTCATTTTTCATATATTCTGTGTATACCTCATATACTCTTCTAAAAAAGTAGACTGATTAACTGAAACTTCCAATGTCACAAAGAATGCTATATAGAATACCCTTTAATGGGTCCTTTTGTGGACCAGTGTTAGAATTACTTTGAAATACATACTGAGTAATGAAATAAATCATGTATATTCTTAATTTAAATAAATACTGCCAGGTTACTTTCCAGGAGAGCTGCTCCATCAGTGCATGAAGATTTATACTACTTAATTCATCACATTTTTAATCTTTGCTAGTCTAATAAGCATAAGTAATATCTATTATTATTTTACTCTGCTTTGCTCTGATTATAAATGAATTTCACCATCTCTTGATATGATTTTTAGCATTCTGGGGTTTCGCTTCTAAAACTTGTCTATTATGTTATTTGGCTGTCTATTGTGGTTCCAGTATTTTTCTAGTTACTTTTCAGGAGTCCCTCGTATATTCTAATTCATTTTCAGTTTTACATAATAAGAGTATTTTATCAAAGTGTTACTTTCTGATATTTCTGTCCATAATGTGCTTTGTTTTGTTTTTTAAAAATTCTTAATTTTATACTCATATTTATTTATTTATTTTGGTTGCCAGTTTAGGGCTTATACTTTCGGGATATATATAAATACTTTCCTACCCTATGACACAATGATATCACCCTTATTATTCATTCTATTTTCAGATTTGTAAATCACAATTAGGTCTTCTTTAATTTGGAGTTCATATTTATATAAGGCATGCTTTCAAAATTTAGTTTTATTTTTCTCCATTTAGTTTTTCCCTAGTCATTAAATCAAAATGCATTTATATTCTTATTTGTATTGCTGGTCTATGCAGACGCTATTGTATTTGGTACATTCATCTTGGGATTGGCAGCCTTACCAGGAGAAAGCTTCCTAGAGCCTGTTTCTTACAGTTATTACAACTAAAATATCAGAACATAACATGAAGAGCATCTACCAGAGGACTATGAAAAGCTAACAACAGGCAGATCATGGAAGAAAGTGAAATATAAAATAATGACCCATAAAGTTTTGAGTTTCACAACTCTTTTTCTCACTTTCATCTTACTACTTTGACATAAAGGGGGTGCCAAGTCTCAGAACTGCATCAGGGGCAAACACAATAAAAACTTTAAAATAAAACCTCGTCTTTCTAGCTAGAGGACTGAAAAGAGACCATATGAGCCAAAGAACGTGGGAGGAATTGCATCCTTTTCATTTTCTTTCTTTTTAAGTTCCCTTTTGTTTCTCCATTCCAAGGCTACTCCATTAGAAGAGCTTCATGGCGGTGCTCAGGTTTCTGATCCACGCTTGTTAGCACTTCTGTTTGTATTTCCCCTTCATGGATGGCCTATTTTAATGTTTTGGTCATATTCTGTAATCCTTCAGCATCCAAACTATGGATCACTGATTGTGCCCTGACTAACAAATTCTGAGGGCTGTTTCTGGCTAAGCCTATTCTATTTAATAGTATGTATTAGTCCTGTGGTCTATCCCAACATATGTCAACCCATATCCTACATCTTTTACCAACAAAAGACAATAATATTTACTGAAACACAGAGGTGATCCAAATAATTTTACTCTTGCCCCTAACTCTTTATACAGTTCTATGCGTTTTAGTAAGAAAAACAGGAGCAGAATAGGTATAGACTTAAAAATAAAATTAGAAATGTTGAGGAAAACTCCAAAGTAGAAATTTGCTTTATAGAATATTATATTGTGAACTTTAATGGGCAGAGTGCTGATGCAAAACAGAGAAAATATTAAAAAGCTTTCAAACAAAATTGTTCCAATTTTGTGCCAGAATATTTAGAACTAGTTTCCTTGAGCAGAAGCTATCTTGCACTTTAGTATGAAGGAGTTTCTGACTAAATAGCAGTTGTTATTAATTGCTGTACTGATTTTTCATATATCTGTTTCATAACTAGACTTATTACATTATTATAAGGCATTCTGAAATTTACCTTGTTCTGAGTTATCTTGTAAAAATATCTAAATGCATAGTTTTTCACTTTTAACACTGCCATACTTAAGATTCAAGGACTAAAGGAGATTTCCAGTGGAGCGATGAGGACCTATGACAGTAGATGGAAGGAAGCAGTTGTAAGAGGGAAAGTAAGCGGATGCAGAGGGCGATTGAGGGTGTCGAGTTGTGGATTTGTAGCATGTTTATACGTCTGACAAGCTCTGTAATGACAATATACACTTCTTGATTCCATTCATACCTCATGGCCACAATCAGGAATACCTCCTTCCTAGACTGAGTGGTTTCCAGGGTTATTCATTGCCATTTTCTCTAGCAAAAACTTAGCAAAAAAACTAATCTTTATCTATTACACGTAAGTAAAATCTATTTCAAAAATGACCATCTCAAACTTAAATAGAAGAAATGAAAATGAGAGGAATAAAGGTAAAATAGAGAAGTAATAGAAAATGAAAACAGAAGGGCCTGTGTTAAATCTGGTGTCCATGATTAGTTTATATGGAAAATATTCATGAAGCATATAGTATTAGTAAAAACAAATAAATAAAGTGGCTAAGCGAAAGAGTTGTGAAATCTTGGGATTCTTTACTTAGATATGCTATTTTTGTGATGTTACACAAATAACAGGGTGTGCCATTAGACATACACCCTGGAATTAAGTCAGGTTTAGGAGGATAGCCATGGTAAACAGTGGCTGATTGTGCAATTAAAAATGTTCAGAAGTTCACAAATTTCCAGTTTCAGATCATTTCAAAAATAAGAAGTAGAAGAAGAATAATCAATAAATAGGAGAAAATTTATGATAATAATACAAGTAGCCCATTCTTAGAGATCCAACAATAGAGATAATTTGAACTTGATTAATCTGAGTTTGGGAGAGGACTACCAGTTATGATAACCAAAGACGCAGTGGCATTTAAAGCAGACACAGACTTCCATACACAGAGGAGGAAATTGCTCCTGAGAGGACAATAGAGAAGCCCCACTGCTTAACAATGGGGCATCCTGTGAAATTACAATCCATTTAGAAAGATGATTACGTACCAGCATTTTCTACTGTAAATTTCCAAAAATATTATTTGTGTAGAATATTAATAGATGATGTATAAAATTTCCTAATTATTGCTTATGTGAAGGAAAAATATCCCAAATCTATAGCTATCCTGTAATTTTGATTTTTGCCTCCCGAGCTTAGTCTAACCACCATTCTGTGTTCAGGTTCCACCTCTCTGTGTTGCAGTTTGTCCATAAGCAGAAAACAGAGTAATCATGGCCATCACTTTGTGAGTTTCTCTATTCTGAGACATTGCACTTCTATTCTGCGTGAGTAAAAATTTAATATATGTTAATATATTTTGTCCAGTTTTCAGTGCTAAAAACTTCATTATGGCTGAAGACAAATTTTAATTCAACTGCTCTTTTAAGATATTTTCTCACTTATTCTGAGACTATACTAGTCTTGTATACTCTGTCCAGAGAAACGTTCTTAACATGTCTATAAAATGGTCATAATGAAACATTCTTAAAGATATGAATGACATTCATTATATACTGTTTAGGCAACAAAACTGTTGTGTTTTAGTGTTTTAGGTGTTTAGGTGTTTAGTAATATTATTCATCCAAATATTTAACTTTTTATTTTTATTCATTATTTGTTCTAATTTATTAGAGGTCACATTCTGAGATGAATTAATTTGACATGTACACAGTTTTGCCATGTTTCTATTGGTTTTAAAATATCAGTAAATAAGCCTCTACTATGTCTGAAACATTCACATATATATAAAATATCTTGTATTTAAACTGCTCTAGGTTATATTGTTAAATTTATGGGCTTTTCAAATTTTTTTCTCTAGTTTGGCAATTCTGCTATTTTACTTGAAATGGATATTCACCCGTATTTGAAATTGTTTGCTGACTCTAATGACATTCCTGAGAATTATGAAAAAGTTCCTTCAGAAACTAACACTTGTTTCATAGAAAAATCGTATTATATCATATTGGGGCCTACTTATTCTTGTAGGAGCTGTGGAAATATTACATTTACACAGAAAATACACTCAGTTTACCTTGTGCAACATTGTATTAGAGTCATATCCAATTAGATTTGCCATTTGTCCACTTTTGCCTTAGGCACTGCAGATTATGAAGTTTAGGAATGACAAAAATTACAAGAATTACAGAGTAGCTGTTAGAATCATGAAGTTCAGTGGTTTCTCTAAGAAGAAATATAGATAATATATATTTTAAGCTTTTTGATAGAGGAAATATTTAGTGACACTGTACATTATTCCTTTCAGTTCGTGATCCATAAGTCTTCTAATATCAATTTTAAATCCTCTACCTTATGGCATCTTTGTAAGAGTTTTGGGGCAGTAATTTCTTCCTCAATTGGCATTCAGTTCTCACATATCAAGAAGAAATAAAATATGCTTTCATGTTACATAATATGTAGGTAGGGTTTTACTTTTGAATTTTGAATTATTTTCAAAACGATCATTGTTCATCATAAGCAAAATAATACATAAGAATCTTGATATTTATGAATTAGACTATGCAGATGCATGGCATTAGAATATTTTTAAAGGTGTTGAATTGATATAGAAAGATGTGTGAAATCTGAAAATAATTTAAACAATTGTAGGTAATGCTTAAAGAGTATCTTATAATAAAATTGCACTAAGAAATACATGTGTCCTCTTGATACAAATCCCAATTTATAGACTAAAGACAGTTCTAATTAAAAACATCAAAGTTAATCATCCTTTTCCAAAACATGAACCTTCTGTCTTCAAAGATGAGTAATAGTTACAGCCGTTGTTTTGATTGCTCAGTGTTCAAGAACTGAATTCCTAAGTAATTTTTATCCACACATTTCAAATAATAATCCACAGCCCTACTATGACAGAAATGCAAGCCTATGAGATACATGAGGATGGTCCCATTTGTAAAGATGACAGCACTGTAAAAGTGTTACCATCTGTGCTTCAGTGGCTTCAGGTATATGAAGTTGTAATAAATAGGGTGAATTATTTCATTATTCTTCTCTTCTCCATCCAGGTATTTCGACATGTTCCTAAAATCTTATTTCATCATAAGAATCACATGTAGTGTTTGGAAAAAAACATAAACTGGTGTGATAACCCAAACTTAATAAAAGAGACTGTACAGGGGAAATGCTATGGGATTAGCATATTAAACAAGTACTATGTGTGTTTTTTACTCTCCTGTAAATTTGAAGAGAATAATTTTGACCAGTGGTCCTAAAAATGTAGTCCTTAGGCCTAGCTAGAGGAAAAAAGGAAGAGAAATAAATAAAAGCTACCAAATTATGAAAGAAGAGAAAGTCAAATTATCTTTGTTCCCTGATGACATAATCTTACATCTAGAAAACCCTATAGACTTCTCCAAAAGACTCCTAGACTTTATAAATGACTTCAGTAAAGTTTCAGGATACAAAAGCAATGCACAAAACTCAGTAGCATTTCTATACACCTATAATGTTCCAGCTGAAAACTGAATCAATAACCCAATCACATTTACAACAGACACAACAAAATAACAGTAGCATTACTATACGCCAATAAAGTTCAAACTGAGAATGAAATCAATAAATTAATCACATTTACAATAGACACACACAAAAATAAAATACCCAGGAAAACAGTTAACCACGGAGGCAAAAGCCCTCTATAACAAGAACTACAAATCACTAATACAATAAATCATAGATGACACAAACAAATGGAAAAAATGCCAGACATGGGGCTCATGCCTGTAATCTCAACAGGTTGGACAGTTGAGGCAGGAGGATCACTTGATCCCAAGAGTCTGAGACACGCCTGAGCAACTTACTGAGATCCTCTACATAGTGAGACATCTCTATTAAAAATTTTAAAAATTATCCAGATGTGGTGGTACATACCTGTGGTTCTAGCAACTCAGGAGGCTGAGGTGATTGGAGCATTTGAGCCTGGAAGGTTCACACTGCAGTGAGACATGATCATTCCACTGCACTCCAGTCTGGGCAACAGTGTATTAGACCTTGGGAAAAAAAAAAGAAAGGAAAGAAAACAGAAAAACATCCCATGTTAATGGATTGGAAGTATGAACATCATTAAAGTGACCACACTGCCAAAAGCAATATGCAGAGATTAAATGCAACCCCTATCAAATTACCAATGTCATTTTCCATAGAATTAGACGAAGAATTCTAAAATTCATATGGAACCAAAAATGAGCCGGAATAGACAAAGCAAACCTAAGCAAAGAGAACAAAGCTAGAGGTCTCATATTACCTAACTTCAAATTATACCACAAGGCTATGGTAATCAAAATAACATGGTACTTGTACAAAAAATAGATGCAGTGATCAGAAGTGAAGCCACATGCCTACAACCAACTGATCTTTGATAAAGCTGACAAAAATGCACAATGGGAAAAGAACACCCCCTTCAATAAATGGTGCTGGACAAATTGGCTAACAATATGTCGAAGAAAGAAACCGGATCCCTATAACTCAGCATATATAAAAATTAACTCAAAATTGATTAAAGACTTAAATGTAAGCCCTGATACTATCAATGTTCTAGGAGAGAACCTAGTACAAACTCTTCTGGACATTGGCCTAGGCAAATAACTTGTGACTAAGGCTTCAAAAGCAAATGTAACTGAAACAAAAAGATAAACAAATGAGAGTTACTTAAACTAAAAAAAATCTGCACAGCAAAAGAAATAACCAACAGAGTAAATGACAAGCTACAGAATGGGAGAAGATATTGTACAGAATGGGAGAAGATGCAAACTATGCATCTGACAAAGGACCAATGTCAGAATCTACAAGAACTTACCAACTCAACAACACCACATATACAAGAAAATTACTACATTCAAAGCTGGGCAAATAACATGAACAGATAGTTCTCTAAAAAAGACATACAAGTGGTCCACAAACATATGAAAAAATAATCAACATTACTAATTACTAAAGAAATGCAATGCAAATTAAAATCACAGTGAGATACGATCTCAGTCTAGTCAGAATGGCTATTATTAAAAAGTCAAAAACAACAGATGTGAAGAAAAGGTAATGGTCGTATACTCTTTTTGAGACCATAAATTAGTACAACATCTATGGAAAACAGTATTCAGATTTCACAAAGAACTGGAAATAAAAATATTATTTGACCCAGGAATCCCACTTCAGGGCATTTACTCAAAGGAAAAGAAATTGTTATACCAAAAAGATATCTGCACTTGTATGCTTGTTGCAGCACTATTCACAATAGTAAAGTCATGGAATCAACCTATGTGTCTAGAAGTGAATGATTAGATTTAAAATGTGGTATATATACACCCTGGAATACTACATAGTCATATAAAAATAATGTCTTTTGCAGCAAAATTGATGGAGTTGCATGTTATTATCCTAAGTGAAATAACTCAGAAACAGAAAAGCAAAAACTTAATGTTCTCACTTATAAATGAAAGCTAAACAATGAGTATATATGGACTTACAGAAGAAAATAATAGACAATGGGTTTACCAAAAGGGAGGAAGGTGGTAGGAGGGTCAGAGTTTATAAAATTACCTATTGGATACAATATTTTCTATTTTAGTGATAGATACACGAGAAACCCAAACCCCACCACTAGGCAATATATCCGTACAACAAACCTGCATATGTATCTCCTGTATTTATAAAAATAAAATATAAGAAAAAAAAGGAAAAATAAAAGTGCTGTCCTTTGGCCAGCAGTATTACTATCACCTGGAAAACAATTAATACGGCCAAATTCTCCAGTGATGTCCTGAACCTACTCAGTCAGACACTCTGGGGTAGGGGTCCAGTGTTAATTAGTCCTCCAAGTGATTCTGATGGACACCTAAATTTGAAAACCACTGATGTGACCAGACTAAACAAGTATGAACCACAGTGATGCACTCACTGGCTTCTATTTATTTATTTATTTATTTTTGAGACAGGGTCTCACTCTGTTGCCCAGGCTGGAGTGCAGTGGTGTGATCTCTGCTCACTGAAAGTCCTGCCTCCCGAGTTCACGCCATTCTCCTGCCTCAGTCTCCCAAGTAGCTGGGACTGCAGGTGCCTGCCACCAAACCCGGCTAATTTTTTGTATTTTTAGTGGATACGGGTTTCACCATGTTAACCAGGATGGTCTGGATCTCCTGACCTCGTGATCCACCCGCCTCGGCCTCCCAAAGTGCTGGGATTACAGGCGTGAGCCACCGCGCCCGGCCCTCATTGGCGTTTTTGTAATGGCATCAACTGTTTCTCTAGGAATTCACCTTGAATTAGTTGATAGGCATTCATTGCTCTCCAAGTGGTTTTCTAGTTCTTAAATTGCATAAGGTTCTGTGATTCCCATTACATAGTCAACCTCATGCAACTAAATTGATATTTCTGTTTTATTTTATTTTCTATTAATAGAGGTAATGATACTCTTCACTTTATGGAGTTAATATACTTCACAAAATAAATTAAGCTCGAGGATCTATGATATTTATTTCCAATATCCTAGATTAAATAATATTGTTATAATTTCTTATGAAAATGCCTTCAACATGCATTCATTCATTTATGGTTTTGATATTTTCAGTAATGAGCACTAGTTTTAAATTAATTTAGTGAAACTGTGTGTATGTGTGTGTGTACACATAAGTCTTCTAGGTTTCAACAATGCCATTAAATTGTTAATATTCATTATAATGAAGATTTTATATATATTCATAGAATTTAAACTATGATCTTTCAATTTCTCCAACATATTTTGACTGTATATTCTACAACTCACATTAGGGTTATGTGACAAATAGGATCTCATATGTTAAAATCCTTTTATCTTTACATTTAGGGAGAGTTATACTAGAGTTTTGTTTAAGATATGGTTTAAAGTTCTCTGGTGAGAATTATTTTGTCCATTTCATCTGGTATAACAAAATGCCATAACATTGGCAGCTTATAAAGCTTATAAACAACAGAACTTTATTTCTGACAGTTCTGGAAGCGTGCTGGGAAGTCCAAGATTAAGGTGCTATCAGATTCAGTGTCTGGTGAGGCTAAACTTCCTCTTAGACAGTCATCTTCTTACTCTAGCCTCACATGGCCAAAGTGGTGAGAGAGGTCTCTCAGGCCACTTTTATAAGGGTTATAAGGGTCCTAATCCCATTCATGAGAGCTCTACCCTCATTACCTAATCACCTCCCAAAGGACCCACCTCCTAATATTATCACCCTGGGGCTTCATATATGAAGCACATAAACATCCAGACCATGTAAGGGTTAATGGCATGGTCAGTATCAGAATTACATGTCAGAGTGAGAGTTTGTGCTTTTAAATTAATATTTTTCCTGACTTCCCTTCCCTAAAGTACCAGATATTTGTTTAGCATGAAGAATCTACCAGCACAGGCAGAATAACTTGTTCCCTAATTGAAGGAATAGGCAATGCCTAAGTAGAGAAGATCTAAGGGTTGTTAAAACCATGGCTGCTTTTATGTCACTGCAGAAAGATGCTAATACTTTCATTACAGAGTACTAGCCACAGTCAAACTTTGTATCAGTTCCAATATCCAGAAGTAGCCACATAATTAAATACTTCTTGGTGCTTTTTACTGATACGACAATGGCTTCTAAGAAACCAGACATTAGGAAAAGGGATTTATAGTTTCTTCCACACACAGCTTCAAGTAACAGCAATCCTAATGTTTGTGCCCATTGATTAGTTTAGGTTAGGTCCAGTCTAGTAACTTAAAATAAACTGGATGATCATTAAGAAACCACAGAACTTGATTTTTTAAATAATATTACCTTGTTTCTAGCCTCTGTGTCATTTTTTTCTTTTTCTTATCACTCAGTAGAAAATATTCATTGTTTAACATGAAAAATATCCAAATTATATCATAAAAGATATTTAGATATTTAAGTTTCTTCAACTAACAATTATGGTATTTGCTGATTTGATATTTGCCACGTTAAAAAAAAGAAAAAGCCATAGTTTTCTTCTCTCAGAACAAATGCAAAGCTGCTTTCTAGATAATATACATAAAATGTTAGTTATATAATTACTTTCTTATATATGCTGCAGGCTTACCATGTCCCATAACTATATAACAGAAAAATTGACTTGGCAAAAGGCATACGTGATGGTTTCTAAATTAAGATTGAGGATATGAAGTGGTCCAAATAAGGTGAATTAATTACTCTCATAAATCTTCTACAGCTTGGTATATACTTGTGTACTGTATGAGTCCGTTTTCATGCTCCTGATAAAGACATACCCCAGACTTGGAAGGAAAAGAGGTTTAATTGGACTTACAATTCCACACGGCTGGAGAGGCCTCAGTACCATGGTGGGAGGCAAAGGCACTTGTTACATGGTGGCAGCAAGAGAAAATGAGGAAGAAGCAAATGCAGAAACCCTCATAAACCCACCAGATCTGGTGAGACTTATTCACTATCATAAGAATAGCACGAGAAAGACTGACCCATAATTCAATTACCTCCCCCTGGGTCCATCCTACAACAAGTGGAAATTCTGGGAGATACAATTCAAGTTAAGATTTAGGTGGCAACACAGCCAATCCATATCATGCACTATGTACATAACTAGATGTCTGACCAAATTTTTAGAAATGGCTATACAGAGAAATACTTGTAGTAATTAATCTACTAATTATGAGCCCGGGTTTTAGGGTCAAGTTTCAGTGTTTAGATCCTTAATCCACCATTTAAGATTTGGGCAAATTGGGCAAGTTATATGACCTCATTAACATCTACATTATTAAAGTACAATTATTTTAAAATAATATTCTATAGTCATTATTATTTCATAATGATGTTCCACATTTTCAATAACATTGTTTTATAAAACTTAAACTCTATATTTACATAAAATAAATATTTTTAATATTATCTATTAGTTAAAAGTACTGACATAAACATCCATTAGGTATCCATTATTTTACACAATTCTATTCATCCTTCTTTTCATCTCACACAGTTGAGTTTCTTTCTATTATCAGTAACTTTTCTGGGTAAAGACTCTAAATATTTTTTAAACAGTCTCTCACTCTTGATTAGTCTCTATTCTAAAAGATAAAGTTTCAAGTCTTCCCTGTTTGGCTTTTGGTCAAATAATTCAACTCTACTTTTATTATAAATGCAGTGTTTAATATTCTAACTGATGTTTTTATCATATAGACATAGCTTACGGTTTGGTTCTATATACTAGATTTTGTACATTTTCTTTTGATAACATCATTTTTAAAGACTAATTCTTATGTTTCATACCTGAAATTTGTAAAATGTGTCTTAAAAGTGGCTGCACAGTTTTTCCTCCCATTTCAAAGAGTTAGACTCTGTTAAGATGTATAGTGTCTGTCAACTCAAATCAGACAATACATTCTATATCTATTATCAAGCAATGTTGGACTCTTGAGCAACTTGACTGTCCTATTATGATTAATAGCATTATTCATTTCTTTAGCCTTTGAACATAAAGCATGAGAAGGTCATTCACTTATGTGAATAGCAGATGGAAGGAAGTAACATTTATGAAATACCTATTCAACCCAGGCAATATTCAGCATAGGAATATTAGATTGTATAAAATGTCAGTCTTCCTTAAAAGACACAGTAAGCTATAGAGTCATACATAAATAACTATAATCTAATAAGAAACCATCTACTTTGGTTAAGTGCAAAATCTAAGCACAAGTCCCAATTGTACAATTTATTAATTATGAGACTTGTGAAAGTTCTATAACTTCTGAAATTCTGACTTTTCTCATCTAATATATGAAAATAAATAAGAAAAGCCCCATTTTTCATAATTATAGCTATTAATATAAAATGTCACAAATGGGAAAATGTCATGGATGTTTTGTAAACATATTCATGAAACACAAGTGTAGAAATAAAATAAATAGAAATAAAGCTTGAGGAAAAATTGAAATAGTATGTGCAATACATTTTCCTCAAATTTTGGCAAGGTCTAAAAAGTGTCAATAAATAAAGAAAAGTTTGATAACTACTGTAGATAATAAAGGTTTTAATATTCATCAAATTTATATAGTAAATGTGCACAGAGACCTACAATAATTATAAATACCAAAATATCTTAATTTTGTTATGTCTCTAGACGGAGGAGGAACATTATTATGCATCATTTTTCAAAGGTGAATTGTAAGTCAAAGGATTTTTTTCTATTATTCTGATTTCTTTGTTCATTATATGGCATATTTTATATTTAATAACATTGTCATAATTTTTAAAATATTATTGTTATTGAAGGAGGACTATGAACATCACAATGGCAACCAAAGGTATTAGCGAAGCACATACATATAGCATAGAGAGATACATCCTGATAAGTTGAATGAGTTATATACTGAAGCAACTTAATTACCTTAATAATTATTAAAGTGTGCATTTGCGGGTATGTCAGAATATATAACATATATAGTGTGGGTGAGGAGCTCCAATAATGCTCCTTACTTTCAACAAGATCACATTAAGTAAAATGCTAATGTCTAGGTGTGGAGGCGAATACATTTCCATGGGGTAAATAAAACCAGAGTAACTCTCCTAAACTGGTACTGATTGCTTCACATTCTTTTCTTGCTGTCTTGGCATGTTCTGAATGAATGATTCTACATACCTTTTGCTAAGCTAAATAAACATTAATTAACACACTCATGGATCTGATCATCGAAATACAATCTATGAACACTCCTACTGTGCTTGAGTGTTAGTCTATTCTCACATTGCTATAAGGAAATACCCGAGACTGGGTAATTAATAAAGAAAAACATTCTTACTGACTCCAGTCCAACATGACTGGGAAGTCCTCAGGAAACATAATCATGGAGGAAGGCAAAGGGGAAGAAAAGTACCTTCTTCACAGGGTGACAGGAAGGAGAAGTACAAGCAGGGGAAATGCCAATGTTTATGCAATCATCAGATTTTGTGAGACTCACTCACTATCAGAACAGCATGGGGGAAATTGCCCCCATGATCCAATTACCTCCACCTGGTTCTGCCCTTGACACATGGTGATTTGGGGATTACAATTTAAGATGAGATTTTGGGCGGGGAGACAGCCAAATCATGTCATTATAGTTATCAATTTTTTAAAAAAGTTTTGGAAACTGTCTAAAAATATAACAAAAATGATCAGAATTTCCATGCAATGGAATCAAACATCTTTAGTAATTGTTATGTAAAACTTAAAAAATAAACTAGAGAAATAAAATGTTCACATTAAGTGATAATTGATAAAATCAGATTAATAACCAATATAGGTTTAACACACTAAAAATGCTAATAAACAAAGCAAAAATTAACTTTACCAAAATGCTAATTGTAGCTATTTCTAGTTAGTGAGATTATATCCTTGTTATATTATCATTTTGTAAAATTTCCAAAAAAAGTTAATAAAAATAGTTAAGCATTATAATCTGAAAATTCATAAAATAAAACAGCTATTATATGACTTTTAAAGAGAAATGTGATTTCTCAGGTCTAAAAAATGCAGATTGACTTATATCATAGAGAAATTACACTTAAATTTAAAAGCTAGATGCCAACAGATTGTTGAATGGAAAAAAGCCAGGAACGCATTGAGTGGCTAGATATTTAAAAAAATATTTCTCTTGAGAAACCAAAGAACCAGAAATTTTAAAACATATATAAGCTCCAGGGAGTATAGCTATCTCATTTTATGAAAAAGTAAGGTAAATAGAGTAAATGAAGCAAACAAAGGTTATCAACATTTATGTAACTCACATAACTTACTGGGCTTTCTAAAAGTTGTACATGAGGAACAAAACCTCAGATATTAACCATTGTTCTTCAAGAGGAACCAATGAAATGCTATCTGTATTAATATGCATTATTTTTAGTAAAAGCCCCTGTAGTAATTGTGCCAGAAAAACAGAATCTTGTACGAGATTTGTTTCAGTTGTTTGCTGTGTTGATTCCATTCTTGAGAAAGTTTCCGTTATCACCAAATAAACATATTTAGGAGAAAAGGGAATATTTATGTACATTTATTTTTGAATTCAAAAGTCAACATTGTACATTCCATTAAATATAATGTAAATCCGTCAGTTGGATTTAACTTTGAACAAAGATTTATTATGCATCCATAAAATTTAGAATGCTGGAAAAATCATATTTTATTTGAAAATTAGTAATAGCATAAAGATATAGACGTTGTTATAACTATAAACAAAATATGCTTTCGTTGTGGAAAAGTGCATTTTGGTTTAGAAAAGAAAAGAAGCATATGAAATTAAGCTGATGTGCTTTTGAATAAGAGATGCTTCCTTTCATATTAGCAATAGGTGCTTATATTCTGGAAACCAGATTATTTTATTTTGATTTCCTTTCATTTAATTTATTTGCTGTCATCCTTTCACATCAGTTAACTGCACTACAAAATAACTATCATTTATGAAGCCCCCACAGTCAAGATAAAATGTAGCCATTTTGCTTTTCATTAGAAATTTCCATAAAACTGTTCTTCAATACCACAAGTCAACTTGCTTTCTCAATGTGCTACCATCCAGTTGGGATCAGAATTTGTTATTTGTAATATATTTTAATATTTTTTAACTGCAGTGTCTATTTTCTAAATACACCATTTTTATGAGTTTCCACTAAAATTGTAATGATGACCCTACATGAAATACAGGTTTAGAATGTATGAAAGCCATTTTATAAAGAAAAGGCAGCATTTAATGACTTTGGAAGCTTGCTAATTTATTCACACTGTCTGACTCCTCCCTTTTTCAAAGCCATCCCAGACTGACCATTCAAAGAAGAAACTGAATATGAACCAGCGCTTCATCTCTACAAAACGCCATTTAAAAAAAATTCTTAATTATTCATTTGGCAAAGACACACTATTATCCTTGTATTTTTTAAACTGCTTCTTCATATTCAAGGTCACATAAGCATAGATAATTACACATTATCTCAGTTCTTTGGGAACATTTTAATGAATATTTAGTAATTCTTCAGATTTTATAGTCATATTAGGAAAGAAACTAGATTGCTATTTAGTTAAAAATAAAAACATGGTATGGATCAAATATATCATAAACAAACAAATAAAACTCTTTACATAAAATATCTTAACAAAAACTGCTACAAAAGTAAATAATGTTCTCATCTTTGATAAATTCAAGGTTGTCTCTTCACACCTGACTTCTGCCCAATTTTTCTAACTTTGTATTTTCTACCTGTGACTAGTCCTAGTCTTGATAAATACGGCTAAAGGGCTACTGAGCATCTGTGGTGTTACTGCATATATCCCTTCCTTTCCCCAAGTGGTGAAAATACAAATTTTTCTTCCATCACTATTAATATCAACAAAGGGACTCCATTCTTAGAAATGTGGTGTCTGAAGCCACACACAGAGATATTTTAACAAGGAAAGAACAGAGGCATCTTCTACTCCATTTGTTATGTAGCAGGTCAGCTGATCTTCCTCCTCTGCCATCAGAGCAGAGTGATTCAACAATGGAAAGGATATGATGATAGAATGGACAGGAGGAGCACCAGTAAAAGCGCTATTATGGCCCACGAAGAAATTTGCTTTGGGCCAACTGGAAGATCACTGTAACTGAAGCATATTATTGGAAACTAACACATTAACAGCAATTGCCAGTAACAATACACCAAGAGCAGGAGGCTGTAGGATGCACCAGCTGCAAATGCTTCACATGTCAGGAACAGCATAGTTTTGCTCTGTATTAGAGAATATCACATAGTGTGAACTGTTCTGTGATAGGGTACCTTAACATTTTATTAAGGAGACAGATGCTGGGGTGTGGTGGCTTCTTCCTGCAATCCCAGCATTTTGGGACACTGAGGCAGGAGAATCATTTGAGCCCAGGAGTTTGAGACCAGCGTGGGTAAGAGCAAGACCGTATCTCAAAAAAAGAAAGAATAAAGAGGAAGGAAGGAAGGAAGGAAGGAAGGAAGGAAGGAAGGAAGGAAGGAAGGAAGGAAGGAAGGAAGGAGGGAAGGAAAAGGAGAGGAGAGGAGAGGAAAGGGAAGGAAAGGAAAGGGAAGAGAAGGAGGGAAGGAAGAGAGAAAAGAAAGAAAGATTAGCTGATCTCAGTGGCACCACATCTACAGTCCTAGCTACTCGGGAGGCTGAGGCAGGAAGACTGCTTAGGCTGCAGGCTCTAGTGAACTATGATCATGCCATTACTGGACACTCCAGCCTGGATGACAGAGCAAGTCTGTGTCTCTTCAAAAAAAAAAAAAAAGAAGAAGAAGAAGAAGAAGAAAAGAAAGCAAAAAGGAGGTAGAGAACACAAAGGAGGGCAAAAGTTGTAATCAATAACAGAGAAGCAGGCACTCATGCTTGTCTGCAGAGGGAGATGTTTGGCCATTCTTGTAGTCTGGATGGTGTTATATTTGTCTGTGCTCAGTCATGATTATGGAGCGGCTTGTTTTTATCTCACTCCATCATTGTCACAGAATGCCCTTGTCTGCTATTGGTGTTCTGCGAGATGGTTGAGTCCGTCAGGAGAATGCCATGGCCTAGCTGTTAGTGCAAGGTCAGCTCTCAGCTGACAGCTGAGGGGCTGCTTTTCGTCCTCAAAGGAAATAACTGGATAAAAATAAAACCATTTTGGATTTGTACACCACTTATTTATTTCAGATGGGTCAATACACTGGTAATGTGCTGATGATACACATTTTTCATTTCTGCCCAGGCCTCTCACCCAAACTTCTGACTCATGCACCCAGCTGTGTCCTTCAGATCTTTAGTTAGATGTCCCAATGCACTTCAAAATCAGCATGTCCAAAAGTATTCTCAGGATCCATGCCTCCAAACTGTTTCTTTTCCTGAATTATCTACGTCATCTTTAGGTACCAATTTGTGTTCAGCAAAAATCACCTCTCACATCTTTCATGCACACATAAAAAAATCCTTCAACCTGTACAAAAATAATTCATCAAGTTCAGTCAATTTCAACTGTTCAAGTCTTTTCAACTTATCCCACCTTTTTAAAACTGTTATTAAAACAGGTGCAGGAAAATGATATTTCATTGTGCAAATACCTGCATTTGTAAAACGACAACAGTTTCTCAGCTTTTCAATGTTGAGAGTGTAACATTTGTTTCTCATCTAGGCTGTGGTGGCTATGCGCAGTGCTGACTTCATGGGTATGCCACCCTGTGCAGCCACACACAGCCATGTGCTTAGTGGGGCCCACACTCAGTTTAACACTCTGTTGTTGTCATATGGAAATACTCAAAATTTTTTAACAAAAGGTTTCACATTGTCATTCTGCACTAGGCTCCACATATTATGTTGCTGGTTCTTGCTAAGAGAATGATTCTCAAAGGCCTCCAAGTAGGGAATGTATAACTGAAGAAGGGCTCTAGTCACCATGGTCTAAAACCCATTGCCACATTCTCTCTGAGGCCATGCTTGCTGGGGCTACTCCCAGCAGGTATCAGAGCAGGGCAGAAATACTGAGCGAGTCTTGTTCTTGGGATAGAAGGGACACTTATAACTGCTGACTTTGGGCCAAACTCCCTGCTGTCCTTGACAAAGCTTCCTTAGACTCCACTGCCATCTAAGTCACTGCTACCCATCATTCCCTCCCCTTTACCTCCCTTCGGATTAACCGTACATCATGATCTTTCTCATCCTTCTCCGGATCCCTCCCTATTTTCTCTTACACAAGCATTTTGCTTGTGGTAGGAGTGAAAAATCTTTGCAGACATGGCCCTTTCTTGGTGTCTGCTTTGCTAAGGGTCTGGATTAACATGGTGAATGTTAATATAATCTTCATAGGTTTGCTCTTGGCATTATTATGAGATAATACATTAACCTATTAACATCGTACCTAACATATACTGAACAGACATAAATGTAGCTATTAATAATAATTGCAGTTATATTAAAAGTCACTGTAACACTTTCATGGCTAAGATCTATATTTCTAGGGCATGCCAACAGACTCTAGTCCTTCTGCCTTTTGTCTTACTTTCCTCAAGCTATCTTTCATGATAACCTCCAGAGTCATCTGTTTGAATAGCCAATTGACCTATGTCACTCATTGTTTTAAAAACCTTCAGTGATTTTCATAGTCTCTGTGATGCATGAAATTGTCAGAAGTTTTGAATTTTACCTGACATTTTGCTTGAGGCATTAAAAAAAAAACAGGCTCTATCAGTTTATAGTCTATAGTTCCTGATCCTTAGCATGTCATAAAAGACACCTCTCCCTGACCACATATCAGCCTCCTCTAATTTCCCACCATTCCCAGATCCCACTTGAGCAACCTCATATTGGCTGTTGTTCTCACTACATGTTTTTCCACACTCCATAACTTTCACAAGGTGTGCCCTCTTGTGGAATAAGTTCTACTAGTCCTCTCAAGCCATATCTCTATTAGTAAGCTTTTCTTGGTGGTCATAGATCAATTAAATGGCCCTCCTCTCAGACTAAACCATATGAATAGCATTTCCAGGGTTGTATTTAGTAATGTATATTATGTTTTTATTTCTCTATATGTCAAATTCTTTGAAAAATATGGAAGATCCTTGAGGTTACATATTTATTATATTCATCCATGAGTCTCTGCATCTTCCTTGCCTGCCACAGAGTCCAGCACAGATAGTTGGAGATAAATACCTCCTCTACAAATAAAAGAAAGATTTAATGAATAAATCAAAATTCAATGATTTCTGGTATAATGAGTAGAAAAGTTTTAGAATGTCATCTATTTTGCTTAAATGGCAATCCATTATTATGATGATAATGATGATTATTATCAAGACGAGTCTTGCTCTGTCACCCAGGCTGGAGTGCAGTGGCGCAATCTCGGCTCACTGCAAGCTCCACCTGCTGGGTTCACGCCATTCTCCTGTCTCAGCCTCCCGAGTAGCTGGGACTACAGGTGCCCGCCACCACACCTGGCTAATTTTTTTGTATTTTTAGTAGAGACGGGGTTTCACCATGTTAGCCAGGATGGTCTCCATCTCCTGACCTCATGATCCCCCTGCCTTGGCCTCCCAAAGTGCTGAGATTACAGGCTCGAGCCACCGCACCCGGCCAAATGGCAATGTTTTTTTCCATATAGGCTCATGTATTCTGAAAACTGAGAAAATGTTATTTCATCCTTTCTGGTTTTTATGTCTTTCATTTTTTTTTTCTTGCCTAATTGCTCTTCCTGGGGCTTCTGTAGTACTATGCTGAATAAAAGAGGTGAAGGTAGGCATCCTCATCTTATTCCTCATCTTATAGGAAAAGCTTTCACATTTTCTCCATTGAGGATGATGTTTGTTGTGGGCTTGTAGTACATGAACTTTATCATGTTGATGTACTTGCCTTCTAAACCTAGCTGTTGAGTGTTTTTATCATGAAAATATATTGAAATTTGTCAAATTTTTTGTATTTATTTACATTATATTGTTATTTTTATCCTTCATTCTCTTAGTGTGGTATATTGCATTTGCTAATTTGTATATGATGTCGAACCACCCTAAAGGTTCCTTACATAAAAACTTAGAACTAATAAACAAATTCAGTAAGGTTTCAGGATACAAAATCAACATACACAAATCCATGGCATTTCTATTCACTAAAAGTGAAGCATCTGAAAAGGAAATTTAAGAAAACAATTCCATGTACAATGACATCAGAAAGAATAAAATGTTTGGTAATAAACTTAACCAAGAAAGTGAAATACTTGCTTCTTGATAACTATAAAACATTGATGAAAAAAAATTAAAGACACAAACAAATAAAAAAATTCCTCCATGTTCATGGATTGAATGACAATATTGATCAGGTATCCATACTAAAAAAAGTAATCTACAGATTCAAATTTATTGCCATCAAATTCCCAATGGCATTTTTTAAAATATAAAAGCAATTTGAAATTCATATGGAGCTACAAAAGATCCAAATCAGTCACAAAAATCTTGAGACAGAGGAACAAAGCTGAAGGTATCACAGTTCCTGATTTCAAAATATATTATAGAGCTACAATAATAAAATAGCATGGTACAGGCATAAAGACAAACATATAAACAAACAGGACAGAATGGAGAGCCCAGAAATAAACCCATATATATGGACAACTGACCTGTGACACAGGTGCTAAGAATACACAGTGGGGAATGGATGCTCTCTTCAACAAATGGCATGAAGAAAATCAGGTATCATGGAATTTTCAGCCTTTTTGCACTGGTTTTCCCTCATGTTCATGGATTTATCTACCTTTGGTCTTTGGTGCTGGTGACCTTCAGATGGGGTTTTTGTGTGGATGCCTTTTTAGTTGATGTTGATGTTATTCCTTTCTGTTTGTTAGTTTTCAGATTAAAGACTTAAATGTAAGACCCAAAATCATAAAAGCCCTAGAAGAAAACCTAGGCAATACCACCCAGGACATAGGCATGGGCAAAGACTTCATGACTGAAACACCAAAAGCAAAGGCAACAAAAGCCAAAATTGACAAATGGGATCTAATTAAACTAAAGAACTTCTGCATAGCAAAAGAAAGTATCATCAGAGTGAACAGGCAACCTACAGAACAGGAGAAAAATTTTGCAATCTATCCATCTGACAAATGGCTAATATCCAGAATCTAAAAGAAACTTAAACAAATTTACAAGAAAAAAAAAAATCAAAAAGTGGGTGAAGACTTTGAAAAGACACTTTTCAAAAGAAGACATTTATGCAGCCAACAAACATGAAAAAAAAGAAGCTCACCATCACTGGTTATTAGAGCAATGCAAATCAAAACCAAAATGAGATACCATCTCATGCCAGTTCGAATGGCAATAATTAAAAGTCAGGAAACAACAGATGCTGGAGAGGCTGTGGAGAAATAGGAGCGCTTTTACACTGTTGGTGGGAGTGTAAATTAGTTCAACCATTGTGGAAGACAGTGTGGCGATTCCTCAAGGATCTTGAACCAGAAATACCATTAGACCCAGCAAAATCCCATTACCACGCATATGCCCAAAGGATTATAAATCATTCTACTATAAATACAAATGGACATGTATGTTTATTGGAACACTCTTCACAATAGCAAAGACTTGGAACCTACCCGAATGTCCATCAAAGATAGACTGGATAAAGAAAACGTGGCACATATACACCATAAAATACTATGCAGCCATAAAATATGATGAGTTCATGTCCTTTGCAGGGATTTGGGATGCAGCTGAAAACCATCATTCTCAGTAAACTAATACAGAAACAGAAAACTAAACACCGCATGTTCTCATTCATAAGTGGGAGTTGAACAACTAGAACACATGGACACAGGGAGGGGAACATCACGCAACAGGTCAGGGCTGAGAAGGGATAGCATTAGTAGAAATACCTAATGTACATTATGGGTTGATGTGTGCAGCAACACATGTATACCTGTGTAACAAACCTGAGCGTTCTGCACATGTATTCAAGAACTTAAAGTACAATTTTAAAAATGAGGTATCTACATGCAAATAAATGAAATTGTACCCTTATTTTACATCATACACAAAACCAATTCAAAATAGATTAAAGCCTGGCCAGTGTGGTGAAACCCTGTCTCTACTAAAAATACAAAAATTAGCCAGGCATGGTGGTGGGCACTTGTAATCCCAGCTACTCAGGAGGCTGAGGTAGGAGAATCACTTAAACCTGGGAGGTGGAGGTTGCAGTGAGCAGAGATCATGCCACTGCAGGGCAGCCTGAGTGACAGAGGGAGACTCCATCTCAAACAAACAAACAAACAAAAAATACAACAAAAAGAACACAAGGAACTTGAATAGATATTTCTGCAAAGTGCAAAGAAGACATATAAATGGCCAGCAGGTAATAAAAAGATACTCAACATCACTAATGATTCAGGAAGTGCAAATCAAACTACAAAAAAAAGTCACCTCAAACCTGTCAGGAGAGCCATTAATTTATTTTAAAAAAAGAAAAAAACAAAAACAGATAAGTGTTAGTGAGAATGTGGAGAAATTTGAACCCTGTACTCTGTTAGTGACAATGTAAAATTGTGCAGCAACTATGGAAAACAGTGTGAAGCCTCCTCAAAGAAATAAAATTTTAACTTCTACATGATTCAGCAATCCCATTTTTAAGTATATATCCAAAATAATTGGAATCAGTATCTTGAAGCCATATTTGCACTACCACGTTTATTGAAGCATTATTCACAATAGCCAAGATATGAAATCAACCTAAATGCCCATCAGCAGATGAATGGATAAAGAAACGATGGTATACATATACAGGAGTATTTTTCAGCCTTAAAAATGATAACCTGCCAAATACGACAACGTGAATGAACTTGAGAGACATTATACAAAGTGAAATACACCAGTCACAGAAGGACAAATACTGCATTCCAGGCATATAAGTCTTATATAATAGTCAAACTCACAGAAGCTTGAATACAGAAGCAGAGAATACAATAGTGGTGGTTGACAGGCGCTGTGCAGTGTGGGAAGTGGGAAGTTGTTCAATGGTTATACATTGACAGTTATACGTGAAGAAAAAGCTCTAGAGATCTACTCTAAACATAGTGCCTATCATTAGAAATGTGGTGTTTTGCACTTTAAAATTTGTCGAGAGAGTAGATCTCATGGTAAGTTTTCTTACTACAAAAAAAAAAAAAAAAACGGGGGACATAAAGAAATTTTGTGAGGTGTTGATAGGTCTATTATCTTTATTGTGATGATGGAATCATGGATGTTTACATATGTTCAAATGCATCAACTATATATATTAAATGTGTGCTGTTCTTTGTATATCAATTATATCTCAATAAAATTGTTAAAAATTGATGTCACTATAAGTGGAAAAGCAGCTAGTTTTATATGTATCTAATTTCACACAAGTGCAAATTTTATATCAGTATTAGTATATAAGTACATAGAATATAATAATACTTTGAAATAAAGTCAATCAGAACATATCCACTTCTTTTAATAAAAATCCAACTTTTCTAATAAATAAGATTTCTAAGCAATCTAATGACATAAAATATTTGGGAAATTTCAAAATTATCTTTTTATGGTTGATTGAACTGATTTTTTCTATATGTATTTCTGTATTCAAATTTAATTTTCTTTGCATTAACACAAATATGTAACATAATACCACCAAAAGCATCCTCACTTTTGTTAGTATTTTTCTAATGGCATTTTCTATTTATACTAAGGGTAATGTTTATAACAGTGCTAACCAAAGTTCACAGGGTAACACAAGTCAATTTAAGAAACTGCTTCTCAAAGGGAAGATAGGTTTGTTCACAGTAGGTTTTCTGATCTTAATGGAAGTTACTGATAGTCAAATGTAAATATTTTCAATTCACATAAATATTTATTTCATAGTTGTCATTTTCATTAAAACATTCCTAGAAAGGGTTTCCAAATAACAAATCCAACTAACCTTGAATTTTCAGAAAATAACATTATATATCTACAACCTGTGACCTTTAAGTTTTTTCCAGACAATTTGAAGATGTTTTGGTCCCTAATTAATTTTCTTTAGAAAAATAGTAGCTAAGTAGAGAGAATATTATTCTATAAACTATAAATTTCAGATCATAGATAACACCAGTAACAATGAATATGCTTTATTTTCTAAGTATGTAACATTACAAGGTTCTATCTTTACTCTGTCACGACTTGCTTTCCCATGAGTGATGTATTTGCATCAGTACATTGCTATACTTACCATCACCAGTTCATTTTCTGATTAAAAGCACTTAGTTTGGAAGATGATTGAAGGGAGACATTGTAAGTCTAGTCTACATATTAGAGAAATATAATTCATCCCTAAGGATCAACATGCTATCCTGTGTATATTAACTCAATAGTAACTGAGTAAATTACCTACAACTATACTAAGATTATTTTTTGAAATTAGCCTATTTTCAGGAGAAAAAGGTGTGTTTATTTGAATAAAATACAAATGATATGAACTATAATCATGTTTCAGTTCTTATCTTTGCCTGAATCAGAGAAGCAAAAATATTTTTGCTGAGTGAATCTAATGCCCATATTCCCTCAGCCCAAAATGACCTTGAATATTAAGACAGAATTTATTCTGATCTCTCTGATGCTAAGACATCACTCTTACCACTTACAAAGATAGAGTTATTGTGTCAGTGTTTTGTTTTTTTGGAATATACATAATATTCTGGAAACAAAATGTTGCTGTTGCAAAATGATAACATTTTGAGTGACATAGGAGGGTCTATTTTAGGGAATATTTTTCTTTTTTTCTTTTTTTTTTTTTTTTTTAAGATGGAGTCTCACTGTCACCAAGGCTGGAGTGCAGTGCCGTAATCTCAGTTCACTGCAACCTCCACCTCCTGAGATCAAGCGATTCTTGTATCTCAGCCTCCCGAGTGGGGGATTATAGGTGCTGGCCACCATGCCCGGCTAAGTTTTGTATGTTTAGTAGACACAGGGTTTCACCATATTGGCCAGGCTGGTTTCCAACTCCTGATCTCAGGTGATCTGCCGGCCTCAGCCTCCCAAAGTGTTGGGATTACAGGCGTGAGCCACTGCGCCTGGCCAAAAATCATTTTTATACACGATATTATCAAATGAATCTACACTGCAAACTGACAATAATAATATTTATTAATATTTATATATATAGTTTTAAATCTCCATCATATAGCCAAAATGCCGAAAACACAACAAACAAAACAAACAATAATGCTCCCATCTGGTCTCGTAAACCAACAATAAAATAATAAAGGAAAACCACTTTCAATGTTGTTACTCAATTTAAGGTGTTCAACAAAAACACCTCAATTTACATTTAAAATAATGCTAAAATACCACATTTGTTTTTGTATTTTTAAATAAAAAATACCCTATATAGGTATTATTGTATTCGAGCTACAATGTATTTTAAAAATTATATGTTAAATGAGAATTATTTGCTATAAATTAGAAGTAGCTCTTTTCTGCATCTCAGAAAGAATTTTAGTATTAACATTTTAGGAAATAAAATTTCACTGAATAATTCCTGGAGAAAATGTGTTTTAGATATATGAATATTTATGAATATATAAATTCTACATGGTAGATTTATTAGCAAAAGATTATTCTTGGCATGGTTTGGTCTGTCAGAAATCTCAAAGTATATCAACTCAAATTTCTACAAAAAGAATATATTGAGAATGCCTATAGTTATAAAATTATAACCTCATACAGAATTTTCCCTTCCATCTCCTCAATACTGTTGCTGTCAACAAACTCTTTTAAAAAATGTTTCTAAACAATCTTGTTCAAATAGGAGGATCCTATTAGATACATGATTTAATTGTTGACTGTCAATAAAGATTTGAGAGTTTTTTTAAGAATTCTAAGGGCTTGTTGTAAGAATGTACAGTTTTGTTTTTGCTTTCAAAATTTGTTTGAGAAAACACCATTATTATAGAGAGCTATCGATCACATATGTGAGTCTACAAAAATTGAGTAAACATTATTTTCTATTGGATAATATAAATATTCAAAACATTCTATGTATTTTGCTAAATTATTAAAAAATGTAATTCTTGTCTTTCTTCCCAATATGTGTTGTACACCAAATTTAATTAGTAATGCAAAATGTCTATAACTGCAAATAAACTAGGGGAAAATACTGAAAAACAAGCAAGTAAATACTAAATCAAGATGCACTCTAAGCTGTAAATAAACTTTGCACATAGTAATCATCCATTATTAACTCCAGGATTTCTAAGTCAATGGGTTTCATTCATTTTAAGTTTATTCCAGCTATCTCAAGACTGTGAGGTGTGTAGAAAGAGTAGAGATTTCAAATAAGCAACTGCGAGATTTTATCATTCTATCACAAATGCTTGGCATAACCTACCACTTAGGTAAATATCAAAAAGTAACCTTATGGACTTTAATTTAACCCATGATTAAAGATATCTCATAAGCATAAAAGCATAAAATAAGTGAATATGTAGGTATACATGAGAGAGAGAGAGAGAGACAGCATGTGCAAACTAGACCAGTTTTGCTCCGATAATGACAGACTAAGCAATTAAAATCATAATCTTTTTGATAACAGCAAGAAAATCTGTAAAAATCTGCAAAAATATATCTTATGATTCAATCTAGAAGTATGAGGAATGTCAGAGATGTCATATAAGATTTGTAATGCATTTCTCATACGGTTCTCTGTCAATTCAAAAAGAGACAGCTGAAAGAGGAAGACTCAGAGAAAAGTTTCAAAAGATGAATAGCCTTGTCTGAGTAGGGAGATCCAAACTGGGGCCCATAGCCTGCCAAAATATATGTTGATAGATTGGTAACCTTTCTATGCAGGCTTTTAGTTTGGATAGCTGCAAGTGATACTACAGCTTCAGGGTTAACCAAAGTCAGACATGTCAATATAGAAAGTAAACCCAACTTTGATTTGTTTTAATCTCTACAGTTGGATTATGGTGATCCAGTTTATGAGAATGAAAATTTTCTCTTGATGGAGATAACGCAATCTGATGTCTCTATTTATTCATAAAAGTTGACATTCAGAAAAAAAAAAAGCACACACATATGAAAACAAGATAAGATTATGCAAACATAAGAGAAATAACAGAGAATAGAAATAGACCCATAGATAATCCAAACAATGAAGCCATTACATATCGATTTTAAAATGTTATGTTTAATCAAATCTGATACAGTGGCTCACGCCTGTAATCCCAGCACTTTAGGAGGCCCAGGTGAGCAGATCACTTGAGACCAGGAGTTCTAGAGCAGCCTGGCCAACATGGCAAAACCCTGTTTCTACAAAAAATACAAAAATTAGCTGGTCATGGTGATGCACACCTCTAGTCCCAGTTACTTGTGAGGCTGAGGCAAAGAACTGCTTGAACCCAGGAGGCGGAAGTTGCAGTGGGCCAAGATTGTGACACTGTTTCCAGCCTGGGGGACAGAGAGAGACTCTTTCTCAAAAAAATAAAAATAAATAAAGGATACATTTAATCAGTTCAGAAATATGAAAAACAGAATTATAATCTTGGCCACAGAATGGAAACTAAATCAATTGGAAAGTTGAACCAAAAAATACAATAACTGAAATTAAGGCTTAATGTATGGGTTTACAGTTTAATAAAAGTATCAAGTGGTAAATAAATGGAAGGACATAATGAGAATAAGTACAAAGAGACAGACAAAAATGTGGTAAAAAATATGAAAACAAGAGGAAGCCATTGAGGAGATGCATTGCAATCTTCTCAGAAACAACTGTAGTATCAGATGGAGAGGAAAGAAAGTGAAACAAGGACTATTTGAAAAGATATCTTATACTTTTCCAAAACTGATATAAGAAATGAAGCAACATAAAATCCTATGACTATTTTGAAGCTAAAAACTACTATCCTGAAATTTATAATCAATATCTGCCTTCTAGAAACTTTGACTAGATACTTTCATAATACAAATGTAAAGGGAAGACCCAACCATTGTTTGCAAGGTGGTATGTGTGGCTTTGGAATTGGACCACAAAGTAGTCAATGTTTGCCATAGTCCTCCTCTAGATATCTGACATGTGAATTAATTCATTCAATATTTTTTGACAAAAGAATTTGTGGTCCTTTCTCTTAATTTTGACTTTCAAAATTATTAAAATCTGTCTTATAAATTAAGTAACTGATTACAGCTATACAACTGTCAAGCATAAATGAGAAGTCTAATCAAATCCATAATATAAGAAACAAAGGAAATACTTGGTTCCCTCATTAGTTTTTTTTTTTTTTTTTTTTTTAATTGCTAGAATAAACTTAGCGGCTTACAACAACACAAATTTATCATTTCAGGTTTGTGGGTCCCCAATCTGCCACAGATTAACTGGGTCCTGTGTTCAGGGTCTCATTAGAATTTAATCAAACTATAAACCTGCTACATCCTCATCTGAGATTAGAGAAAAATCCACATCCAAGCTGACTCATGTTATTGATAGAATTTTTCATAAAATCCAAGACTCTCCAAATTTGGTTGTCATTTTTCTGCAGAATGGCATGTGAACTAAGCTTTCATCTGATTTATTACACATCAGATCCAATAGACAATATACTGATATCACTTGTCTTATTTTATCAAAGTAAACATTGCATTTGCACAGAATCTGAACATAAGAATATTTTATTACAGTGACTAACAGAATTCTGTTTTAATAGAATCAGAAGTGACACTTGGTATGTGTTCGTGGCAATCAATTACAGTACTTTTCAGAAATGTGTTTTTGTAATTTGGAGAAAAATAAATGTTTAATGACATGCCAGAAAAATATTCCACCAATTTTCTAATTACTTAAATTACAATCTTTGAAGCTAGATTTCAAACAGCGTAATCATCAGATGTTTTATGCATGGCTATTGAATGTTATGAGATACACTGCAGTAGCTAATGATAAAAGTTAAATATATTTTATAGCAAAGTCAGTGCACATTAAGACATATAAAACCACACAATATTTTATGTATGTGTTGTAAAAGACCTCCATAAATTATCACAATAGATTTTGAGAAACCAAAAGACTCCTGTAGAGCCTGCTGCTGAAAGTAGAAATATCTGAATTTTGTAAAACAAATCACCTAAAAGAAAAAGAAGTAAAATAATGAGCAAAAAAATAACTTAAGGTACAAAAAAGGTCAGGACTTACCTACTTGCTAATGTTTTTGTCACTGGTAGACTTGACAAAGCCAAGAATTATCTCAAGATTAAAAAAAAAAAAAAGTCTCAGGTCAAGGTTGAAACAGAAATGTTAAGAGATATGATAACATACACAAAAGGATACACTGATGTCAGGAAACTCTGAAAGATAAATGTGAAATATTCAGAAATTAATTATGTCAAAACTTCTAACTACCCAAAAATTTCCTCAAGAGAATAAGATAGAAATCCAATTCTTAAGTAATGTCAACCAATTTGAGGAAACATAGTTTTTTGACTTTTGAAAATTAAGAGCCTGGGGGTGTTACACATTCCTAAATCTTAACTGTGTGTTGAATTTATATTAGATTGATTACAAATAGAAATTTTACTGGTCATAATTGCCAGAAAAAATGACTGTTCTTTTAGCTCTGTATTTCCATTAAGGCCCTTAAAAGTTACCAGTATTTTTGAAATGGCAGTTACTAAATGGTCCTGTAATCTAATCAAAGTCAATGTAAATTATTGTTTTAAATTGTCTAACTTTAGAAAATCTTTTCTACTTCATACATAGGTTAGCATAGGGATAATATTAACTTATTAATCGCCTCAATTCTCTGAGGAAGAGAGACTAAGCAATGCCAGAATGCTAAGTTTTAGAATAATAAGGTATTTATAAATACATGCAAGAGGTTGAAATTTTCTTGGTAAGTTTCAAATAATATTCTGGCATGTACAATGTCCTAGCTAGAAGAACATAAACATATTTTAGAGGCTCCACAGCATCCTGATTTTTGAGTGTGTGTTTGAAATGACAACAGCCTAAAAATATACTTCAGTAAAGGATTGTAGATTTTTAAATATCTGTACTGATGTTTCATGGTTAATTTAGACTGTATGAGGATTTAAAGTTGTTCATAAAATGGTATGAAATATCAAGTAAACAACCTACATTGTATCCGTGATTATACACTTATATACTTCCTGACTTTCTTGTTCATCTTTCTTTCTGGTTTTTTTTTTTTTTTTTTTTTTTTTTTTTTTTTTGAGATGCAGTATTGCTCGGGCTTTTTTTGAGATGCAGTCTCGCTTGGTAGCCCAGGCTGGAGTGTAGTGGTATTATTTAGGCCCACTGCAACCTCCACCTCCCAGGTTCAAGCCATTCTTCTACCTCAACCTCCCAAGTAGTTGGGATTACAGGTGTGCACTACCGTGCCCAGCTAATTTTTGTATTTTTGTAGCCACGGGGTTTCACCATGTTGGCCAGGCTATTCTTGAACTCCTGACCTCAGGCAATCTGCACACCTTGGCCACCCAAAGTGCTGGGATTATAGGCATGAGCCACCATGCCTGGCCATTCATCTTTCTTTATAAAATAAAAATTTTACTTACAATGCACTTCTACCTCAATTTAGATGAAGAGAAAAATTATCATCTTACAATTACACTTACAGTAACGAGGTCTCAAAGGGTCTGGCGAATATTGCATCACCATACTCACATCTTTGAACCACTCTTTAAAGTTAGTGTTTATTTTAAACATATTTTTTTGAAATACTTTTTGAATTATCTTACAATGGACATATGGAATTACCTATCATTCCTGTATTATAGTTTATGTAAAATTTTGATAAATTAGAATTTAGAGTGACTACCTCCAAATGATCATTGACAAAAAATAATAAAAAGAAGTCTGCTTTAAAAACCAGCAATATGAATAATATATGAATGACTCTCACTTTACACGTTTAAAGAGTCAAACATTGTGGCATAAAACCAGATTCCATTTTACTTCTAGAATCAAGTGGTTTTATAATGTAATAATGTTTCACTCTGCACTTTCTTTTTTAAAAAGGGTTGTTATTGAAAGAATGAATTATATCCTACATCAGCAGTAACAGTGGATATGATAACAATTAGGTCCCCATTGCAAACACAGTGTGGCAATATTTAAGCATCTGATTGCATTTAAGGATCTCATTCATGAAATACAGGCTCTTTAGGCAGGAATGTTCAGACCGTTTTTTATTAAGTATTTGCTGTATGTTGGGAATGTGTCAGGCTTTTTTCTAACGATTTGGTGTAAACAATACAAGATTTCTATCCTGTTGGAACTTATAGGACAGGGCAGGAGGCAAAAAATACTAGAAAAGAATATGTTATCTACCCTCACATGGCAGTAAAGGCTATGGAAGAAAATACCAAGAACAAATACAAACAAACAGGAAATTCTGTTTTCAGCACATGTTTAACATTATTGATTTTTCTTAAAGAAGATGATTATGATTAATGTGAAGAAAGACGAATGTATTGCATGTTAAAATGCTTTCATATCCAATCTTAATATTATGATTATCATTATTGAAAAGTAAGTGTTCAGTGACAGTTGGAAAAGTATGTGAAATTTTTATTTGAAAAATAAAATAGAAATTTTTAGGCAGAATGAGAAGAAAGGAGGACCTTTTTGTTGAGCTAAGGCAAAAATTAACTGTGTAAAGTACATTCAAGGAATTATGAGTAGATAGATTATATATATATACACACATATATACATATACAAACACAAAATGGAAGCTAAGACTGGAATGGTGTGCTAGATTAATAGATTACTTAAGTGAATTTGGGAACAAAAGAACAAATGCATAGAACAACTAAAATTCAGTAGGTATAAATATAAAATTACTGAAAACTTACAAATGTAACCCATTTATTATTCACTAAACAAATATTGAATGCCTAACATATGTCAGAATCTGGGTATATAATATGGGCTAGGTATATATCCTCTCAGATTCATAGTACACACATCACTTAGACATATGCGACCCTATTTTACAAAGAAAAAGTGTCTTATATATACACTGGACATATTAGAAAAAAATCTCAGGACTGTAAGTGGATAAGCATGGATTTGGATGGCAGCAGGTGAACGCCACAGTCTCCACCTGTAACCCAAATTGTTACATATTGTCTCCAAGTGTGGCCTCTTTATCAAAAATTGATAACATCCCTGTATATTTAGATTATAAAATGAATATTTCCTCATATTTATTTATTTTTCTCCCCTGAGATCTGTTTTGCCATTTAGTGAACCCATCTGACTTGCATGTATCATTTTCATATTTTTCTAATTGTGGAAGCCTTTTGCTGGCTGCAGTGGATCACAGATTGTGTTCTCTGCTTTGCTTAGTGATAATTTATTATGATAAAAAACACATTTATCTTACTTCAATAAGGAGGAGGTCCTCCTTGCTGATGCACTCTTAAATCCTTTAATATCCAACTATTGTCATTACACATTTCAGTCTGGACTGAATATTAAGTATTTTCTTGTTTATGTTCTGTTGGAAATGTGTCCTTCCACTTTAAACATTCCTTCCTCGGTGGTATCTTCTGGTCTAACACTTTAAGGTGTCCCTCTGTTTGCTGAAGTCAGAATTAAAAATATTTTTCTTGTGGGTTCCTGCAGTTGATATCTTTATTTATGTGTTGGTCACATAGACCTAAATATGGTAAGTAGAATGATACTTTCATTCTGATCAATTTTCTTGAAAGGTGTTTCCATATATTTACTTATCATTTGTAGCTAACTCAAACAAAAGTAATATAAAATATCAGCACTCATTCTGGCATAATAAGAAACTATTTGCCATTGAGAAATAAAAACAAATGGTTTATAAACAGCAGAAGAACTTTATACATAATCTTTCTTTAAATAGTAAAATAGTATCAGCTGTCAAAATTCAAGTAACGCACACTGAAAATAGAAGTAACCAAAGGAATCGTAATTGTGTTGCAAGCTTGTTATACTTTACTGTTTTAAATTGAATAACAGATATTTACAATTAAGAAAATGTATTTTATTTATTCCCCCCAACTTTAAACTTATTTCATAGACCTGGAACAAAACATCTTACCTTTCAATAAATTAGAATAGTATTTGATACTTTCAAAGTGTTGTTAAATTGAGGAGGTAGTATTATTTATTTTGAACATGAAGATTCTCTTCATTTAATATTAATTTTGCTTTAACTCCATTCTGGTACATGATAAAATAAAAATTACATTTATAAATTGAAATCTCACATAATGAAAATAATACTTTCAGAAACAAGCACGATTTAGATGTAAAACATGTTTAGTAGAAAAGAAAGCCCTCTTTGAAAGCTACTCTCAGTTTATATCATTGAATGGAAGAATTTCCAGATGAAGGGCAAGAGCAAAGCCTTAAAACTCCAAAAATGTCAATCTCCATAACAGCAAATAATTTGCCTTTTCAAGTCACAAGACTGCAATTAATCATGTTAGACACCAAAAAAGCAAATTGAGGCTGCTTTTTTGATGCATCCTTCTGTGAAAAAAGATAATAGTTCTGCATTACCCAGGTGATTAATTGAGGTACTAATTTAGATTGCATGTCATATGAGTATACAGTTTCTTTGGGAGATGGTGACATTCAAATAGGGGCTCTTATTTATAAGAATGCTGTAATTGTTCAAAAATCAGTGTTAAGACTGACACAAATATGCTATAAGTTATGTTAAAACTGTAAAGTAAATCAACGTATTTCATAAAGTTTATATTATATCAGTTTATATTGCCCTACCATGGTCTATTACAAAGGTACACTGGTCTATCGAGTTGGAAGTTCACCCTCACACAAAATGCATTCAGTCCAGGTGCTTGAGCCAAGTGCTTAATATTCTTTGTTGTTAGGTATTAATATGCCACAAAGATAATACTAGACCCCTAAAGTTTAAGTACCATGAGATTTCCTAAAGAGGAAATAAATCTGCATAGTAAAAATGCAAGATAAAGGTAAAATTGCAATAGTCAGAAATTATCTTAAAAATGTTTGAAATCCTTTTAAGAACAGTTATGGTATCATTTCCCCAATAAGACTTCTCTTGCTGGGGGGGGGGGGGGGCAAGATGGCCAAACAGGAACAGCTCCAGTCTCCAGCTCCCAGCACGAGCGACACAGAAGACAGGTGATTTCTGCATATTCAACTGAGGTACTGGGTTAATCTCATTAGGGAGTGCCGGACAATCAGTGCTGGTCAGCTGTTGAAGCCTGACCAGCAAGAGCTGAAGCAGGGTGAGGCATCGCCTCACCTGGGAAGCACAAGGGGGAAGGGAATCCCTTTTCCTGGCCAAGGGAACTGAGACACACAACACCTGGAAAATCGGGTAACTCCCACCCCAATACTGCGCTTTAAGCAAACGGGCACACCAGGAGATTATATCCCACACCTGGCTGGGAGGGTCCCATGCCCACAGAGCCTTCCTCATTGCTAGCACAGCAGTCTGCGATCTAATTGCAAGGCAGCAGCAAGGCTGGGGGAGGGGCGCCTGCCATTGCTGAGGCTTAAGTAGGTAAACAAAGCCCTGGGAAGATCGAACTGGGTGGAGCTCACAGTAGCTCAAGGAGGCCTGCCAGTCTCTGTAGACTCCACCTCTGGGGACAGGGCACAGCTAAACAACAACAACAACAACAAAAAAGCAGCAGGAACCTCTGCAGAAGCAAACAACTCTGTCTGACAGCTTGGAAGAGAGCAGTGGATCTCCCAACACGGAGGTTGAGATCTGAGAACGGACAGAGTGCCTGCTCAAGTGGGTCCCTGACCCCTGAGTAGCCTAACTGGGAGACATCCTCCACTAGGGGCAGTCTGACACCCCACACCTCACACGGTGGAGTACACCCCTGAGAGGAAGCTTCCAAAGCAAGAATCAGACAGGTACACTCACCGTTCAGCAGTATTCTATCTTCTGCAGCCTCTGCTGCTGACACCCAGGCAAACAGGGTCTGGAGTGGACCTCAAGCAATCCCCAACAGACCTACAGCTGAGGGTCCTGACTGTTACAAGGAAAACTAACAAACAGGAAGGACACCCACATCAAAACCCCATCAGTACGGTCACCATCATCAAAGACCAGAGGCAGATAAAACCATAAAGATGGGGAAAAAGCAGGGCAGAAAAGCTAGAAATTCAAAAAATAAGAGCATATCTCCCCCTCCAAAGGAACGCAGCTCATCTACAGCATCGGATCAAAGCTGGTCGGAGAATGACTTTGACGAGATGAGAGACGAAGGCTTCAGTCCATCAAACCTCTCAGAGCTAAAGGAGGAATTACGTACCCAGCGCAAAGAAACTAAAAATCTTGAAGAAAGAGTGGAAGAATTGATAACAAGAATAATTAATGCAGAGAAGACCATAGACGAACTGACAGAGATGAAAACCATGACATGAGAAATATGTGACAAATGCACAAGCTTCAGTAACCAACTTGATCAACTGGAAGAAAGAGTATCAGCGATTGAGGATCAAATGAATGAAATGAAGCAAGAAGAGAAGTCTAAAGAAACAAGAAGAAAAAGAAATGAACAAAGCCTGCAAGAAGTATGGGATTATGTAAAAAGACCAAATCTACGTCTGATTGGGGTGCCTGAAAGTGAGGGGGAAAATGGAACCAAGTTGGAAAACGCTCTTCAGGATACCATTCAGGAGAACATCCCCAACCTAGTAGGGCAGGCCAACACTCAAATTCAGGAAATACAGAGAAAGCCACAAAGATACTCCTCCAGAAGAGCAACTCCAAGACACATAATTGACAGATTCACCAAAGTTGAAATGAAGGAAAAAATCTTAAGCGCAGCCAGAGAGAAAGGTCGGGTTATCCACAAAGGGAAGCCCATCAGACTGACAGCAGATCTCTCGGCAGAAACTCTATAAGCCAGAAGAGAGTGGGGGCCAATATTCAACGTTCTTAAAGAAAAGAATTTTAAACCCAGAATTTCATATCCAGCCAAACTAAGTTTCATAAGTGGAGGAGAAATAAAATCCTTTACAGATAAGCAAATGCTTAGAGATTTTGTCACCACCAGGCCTGCCTTATAAGAGACCCTGAAGGAAGCCCTAAACATGGAAGGAACAACCGGTACCAGCCATTGCAAAAACATGCCAAAATGTAAAGACCATCGAGGCTAGGAAGAAACTGCATCAACTAGCGAGCAAAATAACCAGTTAATATCATAATGGCAGGATCAAGTTCACACATAACAATATTAACCTTAAATGTAAATGGACTAAATGCTCCAATTAAAAGACACAGACTGGCAAACTGGATAAAGAGTCAAGACCCATCAGTCTGCTGTCTTCAGGAGACCCATCTCACATGCAGAGACATACATAGGCTCAAAATAAAGGGATGGAGGAAGATCTACCAAGCAAATGGAGAACAAAAAAAAGCAGGGGTTGCAATCCTAGTCTCTGATAAAACAGACTTTAAACCATCAAAGATCAAAAGAGACAAAGAAGGCCATTACATAATGGTAAAGGGATCAATCCAACAGGAAGAGGTAACTATCCTAAATATATATGCAACCAATACAGGAGCACCCAGATTCATAAAGCAAGTCCTTAGAGACTTACAAAGAGACTTAGACTCCCATACAATAATAATGGGAGACTTCAACACTCCACTGTCAACATTAGACAGATCAACGAGACAGAAAGTTAACAAGGATATCCAGGAATTGAACTCATCTCTGCACCAAGCTGACCTAATAGACATCTATAGAACTCTCCACCCCAAGTCAACAGAATATACATTCTTCTCAGCACCACATCACACTTATTCCAAAATTGACCACATAATTGGAAGTAAAGCACTCCTCAGCAAATGTAAAAGAACAGAAATTATAACAAACTGTCTCTCAGACCACAGTGCAATCAAACTAGAACTCAGGACTAAGAAACTCAATCAAAACCGCTCAACTACATGGAAACTGAACAACCTGCACCTGAATGACTACTGGGTACATAACGAAATGAAAGCAGAAATTAAGATGTTCTTTGAAACCAATGAGAACAAAGATACAACATACCAGAATCTCTGGGACACATTTAAAGCAGTGTGTAGAGGGAAATTTATAGCACTAAATGCCCACAAGAGAAAGCAGGAAAGATCTAAAATTGACACTCTAACATCACAATTACAAGAACTAGAGAGGCAAGAGCAAACACATTCAAAAGCTAGCAGAAGGCAAGAAATAACTAAGATCAGAGCAGAACTGAAAGAGATAGAGACACAAAAAACCCTCCAAAAAAATCAATGAATCCAGGAGTTGGTTTTTTGAAAAGATCAACAAAATTGACAGACCACTAGCAAGACTAATAAAGAAAAGAGAGAGGAATCAAATAGATGCATTAAAAAATGATAAAGGGGATATCACCACCGACCCCACAGAAATACAAACTACCATCAGAGAATACTATAAACACCTCTACGCAACTCAACTAGAAAATCTAGAAGAAATGGATAATTTCCTGGACACTTACACTCTCCCAAGACTAAACCAGGAAGAAGTTGAATCCCTGAATAGACCAATAGCAAGCTCTGAAATTGAGGCAACAATTAATAGCCTACCCACCAAAAAAGCCCAGGACCAGATGGATTCACAGCTGAATTCTACCAGAGGTACAAGGAGGAGCTGGTACCATTCCTTCTGAAACTATTCCAATCAATAGAAAAAGAGGGAATCCTCCCTAACTCATTTTATGAGGCCAACATCATCCTGATACCAAAGCCTGGCAGAGACACAACAAAAAAAGAGAATTTTAGACCAATCTCCCTGATGAACATCGATGCAAAAATCCTCAATAAAATACTGGCAAACCGGATTCAGCAGCACATCAAAAAGCTTATCCACCATGATCAAGTGGGCTTCATCCCTGGGATGCAAGGCTGGTTCAACATTCGCAAATCAATAAACGTAATCCAGCATATAAACAGAACCAAAGACGAGAACCACATGATTATCTCAATAGATGCAGAAAAGGCTTTTGACAAAATTCAACAGCCCTTCATGCTAAAAACGCTCAACAAATTCCGTATTGATGGAACGTACCTCAAAATAATAAGAGCTATTTATGACAAACCCACAGCCAATATCATACTGAATGGGCAAAAACTGGAAAAATTCCCTTTGAAAACTGGCACAAGACAGGGATGCCCTCTCTCACCACTCCTATTCAACATAGTGTTGGAAGTTCTGGCTAGGGCAATCAGGCAAGAGAAAGAAATCAAGGGTATTCAGTTAGGAAAAGAAGAAGTCAAATTGTCCCTGTTTGCAGATGACATGATTGTATACTTAGAAAACCCCATCGTCTCAGCCCAAAACCTTCTTAAGCTGATGAGCAACTTCAGCAAAGTCTCAGGATACAAAATTAATGTGCAAAAATCACAAGCATTCTTATACACCAGTAACAGACAAGCAGAGAGCCAAATCAGGAATGAACTTCCATTCACAATTGCTTCAAAGAGAATAAAATACCTAGGAATCCAACTTACAAGGGATGTAAAGGACCTCTTCAAGGACAACTACAAACCACTGCTCAGTGAAATCAAAGAGGACACAAACAAATGGAAGAACATACCATGCTCATGGATAGGAAGAATCAATATCATGAAAATGGCCATACTGCCCAAGTTTATTTATAGATTCAATGCCATCCCCATCAAGCTACCAATGAGTTTCTTCACAGAATTGGAAAAAACTGCTTTAAAGTTCATATGGAACCAAAAAAGAGCCCGCATTGCCAAGACAATCCTAAGTCAAAAGGACAAAGCTGGAGGCGTCATGCTACCTGACTTTAAACTATACTACAAGGCTACAGTAACCAACACAGCATGGTACTGGTACCAAAACAGAGATATAGACCAATGGAACAGAACAGAGTCCTCAGAAATAATAGCACACATCTACAGCCATCTGATCTTTGACAAACCTGAGAAAAACAAGAAATGGGGAAAGGATTCCCTATTTAATAAATGGTGCTGGGAAAATTGGCTACCATAAGTAGAAAGCTGAAACTGGATCCTTTCCTTACTCCTTATACGAAAATTAATTCAAGATGGATTAGAGACTTAAATGTTAGACCTAATACCATAAAAACCCTAGAAGAAAATCTAGGTAATACCATTCAGGACATAAGCATGGGCAAGGACTTCATGTCTACAACACCAAAAGCAACGGCAACAAAGGCCAAAATTGACAAATGGGATCTAATTAAACTAAAGAGCTTCTGCACAGCAAAAGAAACTACCATCAGAGTGAACAGGCAACCTACAGAATGGGAGAAAATTTTTGCAATCTACTCATCTGACAAAGGGCTGATATCCAGAACCTACAAAGAACTCAAACAAATTTACAAGAAAAAAACAACCCCATCAAAAATTGGGCAAAGTATATGAACAGACATTTCTCAAAAGAAGACATTCATACAGCCAACAGACACATGAAAAAATGCTCATCATCACTCGCCATCAGAGAAATGCAAATCAAAACCACAATGAGATACCATCTCACACCAGTTAGAATGGCAATCATTAAAAAGGCAGGAAACAACAGGTCCTGGAGAGGATGTGGAGAAATAGGAACACTTTTACACTATTGGGGGGATTGTAAACTAGTTCAACCATTATGGAAAACAGTATGGCGATTCCTCAAGGATCTGGAACTAGAAGTCCCATATGACCCAGCCATCCCATTACTGGGTATATACCCAAAGGATTATAAATCATGCTGCTATAAAGACACATGCACACGTATGTTTATTGCGGCACTATTCACAATAGCAAAGACTTGGAATCAACCCAAATGTCCATCAGTGACAGACTGGATTAAGAAAATGTGGCACATATACACCATGGAATACTATGCAGCCATAAAAAAGGATGAGTTTGTGTCCTTTGTAGGGACATGGATGCAGCTGGAAACCATCATTCTCAGCAAACTATTGCAAGAACAGAAAACCAAACACCGTATGTTCTCACTCATAGGTGGGAACTGAACAATGAGATCACTTGGACTCGGGAAAGGGAACATCACACACCGGGGCCTATCGGGGGAGGGGGGAGGGGGAGGGATTGCATTGGGAGTCATACCTGATGTAAATGACGAGTTGATGGGTGCTGATGAGTGGATGGGTGCAGCACACCAACATGGTACAAGTATACATATGTAACAAACCTGCACGTTATGCACATGTACCCTCAAACTTAAAAGTATAATTAAAAAAAAAAAAAAAAAAAGACTTCTCATCAAATTATGTGCTCCTTGTATGTGTTTGCTTAATACATGGATTCCTACTATCCTAACATTTAATCATACCATATTGCTACTGTGTGTTTAGTATTTGTCTTTTCCATTGTACTATACAAATCTTGAGTGCTGTGCCATATTTTTTTAAGTTGAGATCACACTTAAGGCCTCAACTTAAACTGTCCTTCTTCAGGGTCACATGCCCTGACCTCCTTAATTAGGATACATTAACCTGTTACAATCACTCTAAAAACAGTCTACATGTTTTTGTTTGTTTGTTTAAGCACATATGCTAAGTTCAATTGAGTATTAAATGTTTTGTTTGTTTTTTTACTGCCTGTCATCTCATGTTCCCTGGGATCAAAGATTATACATACAGGCCTTATGTTCTTCACCGCTGTATTCTCAGTATCTAGCCCAGTGCCTGGCAGCCAGTGTTCAACAAATGTTTATGTCATCAGTCGTTATACACTCAATATATGCTTAGTAAATGTATCAAGGGCTTTCTAAAGTTTTTTGCATGAAAGCTTTTATTTCAATAACATCATTTGTAGCACTATAAATTATATCTAACAGTTTTGTAATTGATAAGCAATATAAATTTATAAACTGTATACTTTATATATTCATAAATTATACATATACATGCATATATGTACAGCAAATCACAAGTCAGTAAGAAAAAGGCAAAAAATCCAATAAAAAATGGGCAAAATATCAAAAGAGACATTTCATCAAAAAGATATTCAAAAATGGCCAGTAAGTATATGAAAAGTTGCTCTCAAGAAAAGGCCAGTTAACATCTGTAAGAAGAGAACAACTGGCTAAAACAAAACAGAACTGTTAAAGACAAAATTATTTCCTATACTAAATATTTATGTAAATGTAAAGAAATTGGAATGTTCATACATTACTACTAAGAGCATTAAATTATGCTACAATTTTGAACAACTGTTTAGAAGTTTCTAATTAAACTTATGCCTATTTTATGATCCAGTGATTGATTTCTCATTTTCTGTATATATTCAAAGTAAATTAGTGCATAAACCAATATAAATACCTGTAGGAGAATGTTCACCAAGGCATTACTTAGATAGTAAAAAACTGGAAACAAACTAAATACTTATTACCAGGAAAACTGATTAACAAACTGTAGTATAGTCACACAATGAACTATCACATAATAACTTGAAATAGTTCCTGCTACACACAGAAATTAATAGATTTCAAAAGTATTGTATCCAGTAAAAGAGTACAAACATGTAAACAAAACTAAATATACATAATCCTATTTATACAAAGTTTAAGAACAGGCAAAACAAATTCTTGCTTTAGAAATTTAAATAATGGCCAACTCTGTGATGGGAAGGGGTTCTGCAAACTTGGAATTTGCATAAGGAACATAAGTATCAAAATTGTTCTATCTCTTGGTCTAGATGATGGTTACCCTGATGTATACACGTGTAAAACATATTTTATTCATATAGTTACATTAGCTTAACTAACACAAGTTCATATATATGTATATCTTGTTCTTCCAAAAGAAAAATTAAAAGGAGGGAAATTTGATGAAGGGTAAGACGTTAATGTTTTTTCTTTCAGATAATAAAACGTGTTAATAGCTGAGTTATTGCTATAAGAAATAAGAAATAAATCAATGGAACACAAGACAGAGTAGAGAAACAGCCCTTATACATAAACAACTTACATGTGAAAGAGATAGTATTTTAGGTCAATGAATAAAAAATGGAATTTACATCCAATAGAACCTGCACCTGCACTATCGCTTCTCCATTTCAGAAAGGAAGGAAAGAAAAATGGAGGGAGGGAGGGAAGGAAGGAAGGAAGGAAGGAAGGAGGGAGGGAAGGAAGGAAGGAAGGAAGGAAAGAAAGAAAGTCAGAAGGTCTCCACCTCAGATACTACACAGAAATTATTATCATTTGGATTATAAACTTAACGTAAAAAAACTTTAAAGCTTTAGAATAAAACATGGAGGATTATCTTCTTCATAATAAAATTCATTATTTATATAGCGTTTACTCAATAAAGCATTGTGTACTACTCGGCACTGCCAAAGTTTATATTGATTTACTTACTCAATCTTCTCAATAATCTACTTTATGAGGAAGATACTAATATTATCCTCATTTTACAGGGAAGAAGTAAGTCACAGAGGAGGTATTTACTTTCCATTGCCGAATAACCACCAATTTATCAGCTTAAAACAACACCAGTTTATTATCTGCTTCTGTAGGTCGGGAAGGCAGCACATTTTAGATGAGTTTTCTGCACAGGGACTCATGAGGCTGAAATCAATGTGTTGGCTGGCTGTGTCTTCATCTGGAGTATCTAATAGGAAAGAACTACCCCAGGACCCTTCAAGCTGTCGGAAGAGTCAATTTCCCCAGGTGTGTAGAACTGAAATCCCCATTGTCTTGCTAGCAATTGAACCACTTTCAGGGTTTTCCTCACTGATCCCCTTCATAGGCTGTCTCATACTTTAAATTATTTAACTTAAGGACCCCTCCATAGGCCTAAGCGTCCCCACACTTCCATTCTCTATAATTTCAGGAAGGACTCAATCTATTTTAAGGACTCACCTGATTAGTTCAGCCCTATTCAAATATCTTCCTTTTGATGAACAGGATGAGTGAGGACTCAAGCCAATTTGACTGGCTTAGAATTCTCAGTCACTGCATCATTATGTGCATAATGAATTATTATTTATGTACAACACAAAACATGCAAACTAAAATGGAAAATACTTATAAATTCTCCATTTAAAAATTTTATAGGACTGCTTCTCAAAAGACGTATTAGTATCAAAAGCATAATTACAATCTGGAAATTACATCTGCAACAAATTGGAGAGAGATTGGATTGATTGGAGAGACAGAGAAAGTGGGGAGAAAATAAAAATATATTTATGTACATATATGTATATATAACCATGCAAGTATATAATAAACCCATAAGAAAAATACAGAAAAATAACAAAAAATGTGAACCAGTATTTCACAAAAGGTAAATCAAAATGGCAAATAAACTGATGAAAAGATTCCTAACATAATTTAAAAAGAGAAAATGCAAAATAAAATTCTGAGAGAGAGAATTCTGCATTTATCAGATTGGAAAAAAGGGAAAGTTCAGTATTGCTAAAAAATATTTGTCAAATTTCTGGAACAATAGGAACATTCATTCACTGATGGTGAGGATATAATGGGAATGATTCTAAAGATTCGCCAGCAAGTATGGTGCCTGCTTGAGCTGGATACTAGACTTTATCAGGGTTAGGGGATTCCTTTCAATGACTTTTCTTTTTTATTTTGAATTAATGTTGTTAAATTTTACTGATGAATTTTTTAGATCTATTAATATGTGTATGTATTTCTTATGTGGCATAAATTCTATGAACTTAATCTATTAATTTAGGGGATCCATGTCTATTCTAATGTTTTATTCCATCTGGTATCTATTTAGTCCTAAAGAGATTTTCCTACACTGTTTAATTATTATTCTGCTGAAATACTTTTAAGGTTTTTGCTTGTTTGTCGACAGAAGAGATTGGGCTATAGTTATCTCATTTTTCTAGTATGACTTGTGCATATCAAAATTATCTTTCCTTTTAAAATAAATTAGTGTTCCTTTTTTGAATACAGTTGGAAGTAAACTGTATTTAAAATTTTATGTTTCATTTTAACTAGGACTGTAAAGAGTTTTGGACTACTCCTTTGCTAGGAGTCAATGGACAAATACGGGGATATTTATCATATAATTTGAATTGTTTATAACTATTGCTTTATTCACACGTTCAGCTTCTTGTTATATGTTGATCAATGTTTGATTATTGCCACAGAATATCTCCCTGATAGTGTACAAGTGTTCCCTTTACTCTGTATCCTAACGTGTTATCTTTAACTTCTTTTTGATAATAGCTAATCTAACACGTATGAGATGATACCTTATTGTGTTTTTAATCTACATTTCTATGATTAGAGATGTTAAACGTAATATATACCACAATTACTTTTGCACCAATCTAATATCTGCTGTCCTTTGTATGTGTTCGTATAAGAAATGTCCATTCAGGGACTTTGCCCATTTTGTAATAGGGTTGTTTTCTTATTATTGAGTAGTCTGAGTTCCTTGTATATTTTGAATGCTACCCTCTTATTTGATTTGTGATTTTCAAATATTTTTTTTCCAATCTGTGTGTTATATTTTACTTTGTTAATTGTTTCCTTTGCTGTAGAGCAACTTTTTTGTTTGATTCAATTCCATTTGTCTATTTTTGTTCTTGTTGCCTGTGCTTTTGGGGTCATACCCAAGAAATCACTGCCTAGACATGTGTCAGGAGTTTTCTTCCATGTTTCTTCTAGTATTTTTACATTATTGCGTCTTACATCTAAGGTTTTAATCCATTTTGACTCGAATCTTAAGGGGTTCTCAGCACCATTTATTGAAAAGAAATGTCTTTTCCCCATTGTGTGTTCTTGGCACCTTTGTCAGAAGTCAGTTGACTGTAGGTGTGCAGATTTATTTTGCAGCTCTCTATTCTAATCTATTGGTTGATGTGCCTTTTTTATGACAGTACCATACTGTTTGGGTTACTATAGCTTTGTAATATATTTTAAAATCTGTGTAATGTATAATGCCTACAACTTTGTTCTTTTTGGTTAAGGTAGCTTTAGGTATTTGGGGTCTTTATAGTTTCATACACATTTTGAGGGTTTTGTTTTGTTTTGTTTTGTTTCTATTGCTGTTAACAAAGACGGGAATTTTGAGAAAGACTGCATTGAATCTACAAACCACTTTGTATAGTACAGAAATTTTAACAATATTAATTATTTCAATCCATGACTATAGGATATCTTTCCATGTATTTGTGTCTTCTTCAATTTCATTCTCAATGTTTTGTAGTTTTAAGTATACAGATCTCTCACATCCTTGGTTAAATTTATTCCTAATTAATTTTTTGACACAAATGTAAATGGGATTATTTTCTTAATTTCTTTTTCAGATAGTTCGCTGTTAATGTATAGAAACACTACTAATTTTTGTCAGTTTATTTTGTCTCCTGAAACTTTACTGAAATTCTTTATCAATTTTAAGTTTTGTGTGTGTGTGTGGAAACTAAGGTTTCATATATAATATGTCATCAGCAAACAGAGACAGTTTCACTTTTTTTTTTTACTATTGGATGCTTTTATTTATTTTTTCTTGACTATTTACTCTTGCTAGGAATTCCAGAACTATGTCAATAGAAGTGGTGAGAGTGGGCACCCTTGTCTTGCTCGTGATTTCAGGAAAAAAAAAAAAAAAAAGACTTTTATTTTGTCACTGATGAGTATCATGTTAGCTATGGGCTTGTAATATCTGGCCTTGATTGCGTTGAGAAACATTCCTTCTGTACATAATTTGCTGAGCGTGTTTAAAATGGAAAGATGTTGAATTTTGTTGAATGCTTTTTATTCCATCTATTGAGGGGATCATATGGATTTATCCTTATTCTGTTAATATTATGAATCACATTTATTAATTTGCATATGTTCATCCATCCTTGCATCCCAGGGATAAATCTCAATCAAGGTGAGTAATCCTCTTAATCCCAAAACTAAGTTTAAAATTTACATCTTCACTTTTTATCGTGAAAAAAATGTATTTAAAAATTATATTAAGGAACAAGTTATTTTAAATGATCAACTAATAATATAGCCAAAGAAAGGTAAACCATATTTCGATTGAGAATATATTTTTTCATTTAAATAATGTGTACTAAAGCCTGGTATTACAACCAGGAATGGCAATGCATGATAATTATATGGTTCCTGAAATAATAGCTAAAACCTCACTTACCATGACCACAATTACCACAGGACATAAATTCTTAAGTAACTGGGAATAAAATAATGCATGTATCAATTTTAGATACCTATTTTTTAAATAAATAAATATTTACATAAAACAAAATTTGGTCCATAATCATTATTATTCTTAACGGATTTACTTTCTTATAAGGAAAATACAAGTTTGCTCACCACTAAGTTAAAATGATCTTGAGTATTTTCTTTAACTTAGAAATGTAATTCAAAACTCCCTTTTTATGAATGGCTATCTCTGATGCATCATATGTCTCTGGTGAAGATTCTATCCTTTCTTTCTCAGCTCTAATATCTAGGAGTATCTCTTATAAAAAAAATCACTTACCATTAAATATGTAAAAATTAGCTCAGTGCAATTTCTAACACTTCTGTGATCCCAAAAAAATATTCTACACACAGATTGAATATATATTGAATATATATATTCTACACATAGATTGAATTATATATATATATATATGTATATATAATCATCTCAGTAATGGCATTTGTGACATTTTCAAGAAAAAATTAATTTTGTAATGACTCAAACATAGGTATTTAAATTGCCATAAAGTATAATTTTGTTGACTTTGAAAACAAAAAAATTTTCCAATTTATATGTGAGACCATATAAGCAAAGAGAATAATAAATAAACCAATGCTGCTATTAAATGTTACATTTTTAGGAATGATCACTACATCAACCAACAATGAAAACATCTCAAAAAATGCTTAGCATGTACAATGGACTAACAAAAGCCAGTCAACTGTTTAATATTTATTCAAGTTGTATGAAGATTATTCAATCTAACATATGAAAAAAGAACTTATGTTAAAGGATCCCTTTGATTTTTTCGTTACTCCGCTATATATTTAACTATAGTAAGTAAAATAAGAAATATGAGTGTAAGAAGTTTAAAAAACTTCAAAATACTAAATTCCTTTTTATCTTAAAAATAGTGTTCTCAGCTTACTTATTCTGTGTTTGATGATGAGGATGAGTTCTATTGCAAAGCCTAAGAGAATAAAATGTCATAGCAGAGTGAGATGTAGGATATAAATAAATGTAAAGTTGTGTCACAGAACTCACAGGTGATATCCATTCAGAAGAAATAAAGCTAAATATAAAGAAGAAAGAGGTAACAGTAAAGTGAAATAAACAGAAGTTGTATTCTTGAATATCAGAGGCAATAAATGGAAACACATTCTCCTAGTAGCTATAAATGTAAACAGTAAAAAAAGAGTGAATTTAAAAAAATAGCATAAACTTGTGACAAAAATCTCAATCACCTTTTTAGAGCACACAGAAGAGAAAATTTGAAAAATAAATTGCATAATAGAACAGTGGGAAAATATAACATATAGAACATACAAAACAGATAAAAAACTTTAGTGATAATTTTTGTTTAATAAATATATGAGCAAAATTTTTAAAGCTAGGATATTATTAAGGGGACAAAATAATATCTGAGTAAAAAAATGTACTTCATTTGGGTCGGGCGCGGTGGCTCACGCCTGTAATCGCAACACTTTGGGAGGCCAAGGAGGGCGGATCAGGAGATCAGGAGATGGACACCATCCTGGCTAACACGGTGAAACCTCGTCTCTACTAAAACTACAAAAAATTAGCCAGGCGTCGTGGCAGGCGCCTGCAGTCCCAGCTACTGGGGAGGCTGAGGCAGGAGAATGGCGTGAACCTGGGAGGCAGACCTTGCAGTGAGCTGAGACTGTGCCATTGCACTCCAGCCTGGGCAAAGAGCAAGACTCCATCTCAAAAAAAAAAAAAAATTATTTCGTTTGGAAACACTTAAACAATGTTCGTGCATTTCCAAAAGATACACACACCTGTTTCAGTTTAAGATCACCAATTATTTAAATTTATTTAAAATATACATTAAAATATTTATATTCATCTAGTCTTATATAAATTTTAATGCTACACTATGTATATGTGTGTTTATGTGTGTATATACGTGTTGTTGTCTATGTGTGTGTGTGTAGCATTCATAAAACAAAGACGATGAATAGTACACTTTTTGATTTTCAATAGGAACTTGATGCAAAATTCAACTTTTTTGATACTTGTATAATGCAAATAAATGTAATAAAAAGTCAAAAATATAAAAAAGTATATTTTGGGGAATATATACATTATTCTAGTTACTTTGTGGAACTAGGTAATAGTCAATCTATGCACTCTGCAATTTTAATGTGTCACAGTTAAGTGAGGTTAATAAAAGCAATCTGCAAGGAGATTTTAAAAAACAGAGATTTAAAAAAAACAAATCTTATTTGATTTTTTGAAAAAAATCAAATAAGAAAAAAATGCAACAAAAATACACATAATAAAGGCACAGGGAAGACCCTCGTGAAAATATTTATTTATTTTTTGTAATAAAATATATAGAAATTGAGTAGATAGAGTCATCTTTATAATTTGGGAGGAACTTGGAAATAAGTCGATTGTAAAAGGAAATAGGATAAGAGATATTTGACTGATGTCATCTACATTTAAGGCAGCAAATGAGAAGAGACACTACATGTTGTGCATACCAGATAGCCTGGGAGAAAAGACTCAATCTCTAAAGAAAACTTGGAAAATGGCTGAATCAGAAAAATTTACACCGTCAAATATGAGTAACAAAAAATGAAGTGACACAGCATAGTTAGAAGGGTAGTATAAGAAAAATGAAGGAGAAATCAGAAAATTATACTTATTTGAAGAACACTCACCAAAAAATTGTCAAAAAGAAAGTAAGTGTGGTTGGCCAGGTGCAATGGCTCACTCCTGTAATCCCAGCACTTTGGGAGGCCGAGGCGGGCGGATAATGTGGGGAAAAGAAAAAGAGATCAGACTGTTACTGTGTCTATATAGAAAGAAGTAGACATAAGAGACTCCATTTTGTTCTGTATTTGAGATGCTGTTAATCTGTGACCCTACCCCCAACCTTGTCCTTGCAAGACACATGTGCTGTGGTGACTCAAGGTTTAAGGGATTTTGGGCTGTGCAGGGTGTGTTTTGTTAAACAAGTGCCTGAAGGCAGCTTGCTGGTTAAAAATCATCGCCATTCTCTTAATCTCAAGTACGAGAAAAGCATTTGTCTCCTGCCCATCCCTGGGCAATGGAACATCTCAGTGTAAAACCCGACTGTATGCTCTGTTTACTGAGATAGGAGAAAACCGCCTTAGGGCAAAAGGTGGGACTTGCTGGTGCAATGTTGCTAAAAGGTTTATGGAGATGTTTGCATATGCATATAAAGGCACAGCATTTTTCTTTAAACTTATTTATGTCACAGGGATCTTTGTTCATATGTCTTACTGCTGATTTTCTCCCTACAATGATCCTATTGTCCTGCCACTCCCTTATCTTTAAGATGGTAAAGAAAATTATCAATAAATACTAAGGGAACTCAGAGACTGGTGCCACGTGGGTCCTCTGTATGCTGAGCGCAGGTCCCCTGGGCCCACTTTTTCTTTCTCTATACCTTGTCTCTGTGTCTCATTTCTTTTCTCAAGTCTCTCATTCCACCTAACGAGAAACGCCCACAGGTGTGGAGGGGCAGGCCACCCCTTCAGATAACAACGTCAGGAGTTTGAGACGAGCCTGACCAACATGCTAAAACCCCCTCTCTACTAAAAACACAAAATTAGCTGGGCCTGGTGGCGCATGCCTATAATTGCAGCCACTCAGGAAGCTGAAGTAGGAGAATTGCTTGAACCCGGGAGGCGGAGGTTGTGGTGAGCCGAGATCATGCCATTGCACTCCAGCCTGGGCAACAAGAGCAAAACTCCGTCTCAAAGAAAAGAAAAAAGAAAAGAAAAGAAGTGTAGTTAATAAGAATTGTGTGAATAAACAAATATAATTTAACAAAGTAATTGTGTACTTAAATATAACAAAACAAAACTACTGGAACTCAGACAAGAGATGATAAGAAAACAAAAGCCAATAAAATATAAACTGAAAGAACTAAGGCAATAAATACAGTTAAAATAGTTACAGAAACATCAAATTGAAAAAAAAGGAAAGAATAATTGTCATTGTGGAAATCAGAGCAAAGAATATAAAAATATAAATAGAAAAGGAGTGAAATAACAAAGAAGTTATAGAAACAAAGAGAATCATAGAATCAAAGAAAGAAAAAGAGTAAATAGAAATTTAAAATAAAGAGCTAAAAAATATAGTAGGGAAACAACAAAGGAAAAGCTCCATATGCAAAAAAACAGAGATCTAAATTAAAAAATAAAGCTATAATTCAACACATTTACTGAAAATAAAAGATGATTGAACTCTACATACAGAAAGGCAACACAATATAATAGGGAATTTTGAGCTTTAATAGTTCACAGGAAGATGCTCTATTTAAGACTTTGTATTTTAAATATAAATTAAGAGTGTTTTAGTATCCAAGCAGGAAAACAAAACCAATTCTACAGACAAAAAGCACTCTAGTCTTATACTTATCCCTTTAACACTAGAACATAGGTGAAAAACACTTGTGTAGCCACAAGCAAAGTAAACTATAACCCAAGAAAACATATTTTCGGAATAAAGACAAAAGTTAAACACCATAATACAACAAATGCAAAAAAAAAATTGCATAATTCACCAAGAAATTAAAAGAGTAGAGAATTTAGACAAGATAATGAAGAAATATATTACATAAGAGCTAATAATATGCATTAAATATACATATATATTTCCTTTAACTGTGCTTTGCTTCATTGCACTTCACAGATACTGTGATTTTTACATATTGAACGTTTGTGACAACCTTGAGACCAGAGAGTCTATTGGCACCAATTTTCCAACAGCATGTGTTCACTTAGTCTCTGGGTCACAATTTTGGAAATCCCTGAAATATTTCAAATATTTTCATCTTTATTATGACTGTAATGGTGATCTATGGGCAATGATTTTTGATGTTACAGTAATTGTTTTGGAGTGCCACGGGCAGCATCCATATAAGATAGCAAACAATCAATAGATGCATGCGTTCTGACTTCTCCACAGGCCAGCACACCCATATCTTGCCCTCTCTTTCGACCTCCCTATTCCCCAAAACATAACAACATTGGAATTAGGCCAGTTAATAATCCTACAATGGCCTGTAAGCCCTCTATGCATTAAAATGAAAGGAAAAATCACAAGTTTCTCAGTTCAAATTAAAAGCTAGGCATAATTAAGTTTAGGGAGTAAGGTGAGTTGAAAGCCAAAAGAGGTTGAGAGGTAGGCCTCTTGCACCAGTTATTCAAGTTGTCAATGCAAAGGGAAAATTCTTGAAGTAAATTGAAAGTGCTATTTCACTGAACAAAATGATAAGAAAGTGAAACAGCCTTGCTGCTGACATGGAGAAAGTTTTAGTGGTCTGTATAGAAGATCATACAATCCACAACATTCCTATAAGCCAAAGCGAAATCCAGAGCAAGTCCCTAACTCTCTTTAATTAATGATGGCTGAGGGAGATGAGGAAGCTGCAGAAGAAAAGCCTGAAGTTAGCAGAGGTTGGTTAATAACGTTTAAGAAAAGAAGGTGTATTCATAACATAAAAGTGCAATGTAAAGCTACAAGTGCTGATGTAGAAGTTGCAACAAGTTATCCATAAGTTCTAGCTGGGATAATTGATAGAGGTGGCTATGCTACACAACGGATTTTCAACGTAGACAAATAGCCTTGTTTTGGAATGAGATGTCATCTAGGACAGTCATAGCTAGAGAGGAGAGGTCAATGTCTGACTTCAAAGCTTCCAAGACAGGCTGACTCTCTTATTAGGAGTTAATGCAGCTGGGGATTTTATAATACATTGAAGCCAATCCTTATTTACTATTCTGAAAATTCTAGAACCCTTAAGAATTAATGCTAAATCTACTCTGCCTGTACTCTATACATAGAACGACAAAGTCTGGATGACAGCACATCTGTTTACAGCACGGTTTACTGAATATCCGTAGCCCACTCTTGAGGCCTACCGCTAAGAAAAAATAAAAATAAAAATAAAACCCTTTCAAAATATTACTGCTCATGAACAATTTACCTGGTTACACAAGCGCTCTAACTGAGATGTACAAGGAGATGAACTGTGTTTTCATGCCTGCTGACACAACATCTACTCTGGAGCCCATGGATCAAGAACCTATGGATCATAACAACTTTCAAGTCTTAGTTAAAAAATACATTTCATAAAAGTATAATTGCCATAGATAGTGATTCTTCTAACGGATCTAGGCAAAGCAAATGGATAACCTTCTGGAAATCATTCACCATTCTAGATGCCATTAAGAACACTTGTGATTCATTGGCAGGTGGCCAAAATATCTACATTAATGGAAGTTTGATAGAAGTTGATTCAAACCCTCATGGATGAATTTGAGGGATTCAAGACTTAAATGGAGGAAGTCACTGCAGATTTGGTGAAAACAGCAAGAGAATTACAGTTAAAAGTGAAGCCTGAAGAGGTGACTGAATTGCCACAATCTCATGATAAAACTTGAACAGATGAAGAGAGTTGCTTCTATACATGAGCAAAGAAAATAGTCTGTTGACATGCAGTATACTTATGGTGAAGATGTAGTGAACACTGTTGAAGCAACAACAAAGGATTTGAAATATTACATAAACTTAGCTGATAAAGCAGCAGCAGGTTTTCAGAGGATTTATTCCAGTTTTCAAAGTTCTACTGTGGGGACAGTGTTATCAAACAGCATGAAATACTACAAGGAGATCTTTCATGAAAGGAAGAGTCAATTGGTGCAGCAAAATTTGTTGCTGTCTTATTTTAAGAACTTCCCACAGACCTCTCAATTTTCAGCCATCACTGCCCTAGTCAGCAGTTATTGATATTGAGGTAGGCCCCTCCACCTACAAAAAGATTATGACTTGCTGAAGGCCCAGATGATCATTAGCATTTTTTAGCAATAAAGTATTTTTAATAAGGTATGTATATTGATTTTTTGGCATAATTCTATTGCACAGTTAATAGGCTCCAGCATTGTGTAAACATAAATTTTATATGCATTAGGAAGCCAAAAAATCATCTGAATGGCTTTATTACATTATTTGCTTTATTCTGGTGGTCTAGAACCAAACCCATAATAGCTCTGAGGCATACCTATATTTATTCTAGAAACAAGACCAAATCAAGCATGGAAGTTAGGGTTATCAAGAGAAAATATAAACAGTACATGTTTTAACACTATAGAAATAGTACAACTAATAAAATTTGAGAGAGGAAGATCGTAAGAATAGTTTATTGACTCTTTACAACAATTTAAACTAAAGAAATGTTATTTAAAGCTAACAAATCATTCAATACATTATGAAAATATTCATAGTACAAATTAAAATTTTGGAAAGTAAATTTAAAACTAGAAATAAATTATTGAAAACGTAATATTAATTTTACAATTGTTCCTAGATAACTAGCTTAAGAGGTAGTGGACTAAACGAATTATTAGGAAAGACTTTTTACAATGCCTAACAAACTCTTAAAAGATGACAAAACAAAATGACAAATACAGCCATTAATATCTGTAAAGGGCTTTATTCTTGTATTTAAAAACAAGAGAGAAATGTTAATATTTACTTTGAGTCACAAAGTTAAGTTCGCTCTGTATGTAAAAGAAAGTAATCCTTCCTTAATCACAGTTTCATATTCCAGTTTCAGTTATCTATGGTCAACTGCAGTCCAAAAACATTAAATAGAAAATACCAGAAATAAACAATTCCTGTTTTAAATTGTGCACTGTTCTGAATAGGATGATAAAATTCTGTGCTGTCTTCACCATTCTTCCCAGCACATAAATTTTCCCTTTGTCCAGCAGATCCACACTGTCTACTACCTGCCCATTAGTCACTTAGTAGCTGTCTCAGTTTACAGAACGACTGTTCTGGCATTTTAGTGCTCATGTTCAAGTAACCCTTATTTTACTTAATTGTTCTAATTAATTATGTTATTTTTGTTAATTTCTTACTTTGTCTAATTTATAAATTAAATTTAATCACAAATATGTATATATAGGAAAAAAATACAGTATATATAGGGTTTGATACCATTCATGGTTTTAGACCTTGGCCAGGGATCTTGGAACATATCCCCCTGCAGTAACGGAAGGACTACTGTGCTCTCCTAAGGAAGAATACTGGAAGTAAGAAAGTTTGAATTGAAAAACAAAAAAAAAAAAGAGCAAAGTAGTGGTAGGCCAATGTAAACACAAGGAAAATAGTTGTGGGTTGATATAAAATTGGCCATAAGCCTTCACCCTTTTGTAGAGACATGTATTTTGCAATGTGACTTTAAAGGTACTCCCACTAGACAGTGGAGTCTATATCCCTTTCCCTTCATTCTGAAATGGTCTTCAGACATGTTTGGGATAAGACAATGTGCAAAAGTAATGTAATGCTAGCTCCAATCTGTTAGAACACTCATTATAAAGATGTATGAGTCTTTGAACACTTCTGCCCATTGTCTGATGAAGAAGTGAGCTGGCCTACTGGACAACCCCCAATCCTAGAGAGCAGAGACAAGACACCAGAATTCCACTTGAGGCCCTCCTACAGCAGCCAGTCTCAAGGCAGTCTGGCATCTAAGGGCAGAAGCATAAGTGACACCATCTGAGACCAGCAAAAGCCCTTCCCTGGTTGAAAGCAGCTAAAACTGCCTGTGCACAGAATCTTGCAATAAATAAAGGTTGATACGGTTTCTTTTGTGGAATAGAAAACTAATAAAGCAGGGGCAATTATTTTATAACAGAATAGGTGTAATTTTCGGGTGCAGTGGCTCACGCCTGTAATCCCAGCACTTTGGGAGGCTGGGGCGAGATAATCACTTGAGGTCAGGAGTCCGAGACCAGCCTGACCAACATGGAGAAACCTCGTCTATACTAAAAATACAAAATTAGCTGTTCATGGTGGCACATGCCTGTAATCCCAGCTACTCGGGAGACTGAGGCAGGAGAATCGCTTGAACCCAGAAGGCAGAGGTTGTGGTGAGCCGAGATCACGCCACTGCAGTCCAGCCTGGGCAACAAGAGCAAAAATCCGTCTTGAAAAAAAAAAAAAACAGAATTAGCTGGGCATGGTGGCTCATGCCTGTAGTCCCAGCTACTTGGGAGGCTGAGGCAGGAGAATCGCTTGAACTGGGAGGCAGAGGTTGCAGTGAGCCAAGATCACCCCACTGCACTCCAGGCTGGGCGACAGAGTGGGAATCCATCTCAAAAATAGGTGTAATCTTGGTAAGCATATATGACAGTATGTAATGTTACTGGTATTCAAAAAGAAAATATAATTAAAAAGCAATTTTTTGTCTCATTCATGAAGGAGAAAGAGACAAAAAATTCACTGGTAAAAGTTAAAGACTTTTAGCTCATGAGTAATGAATACAACAAAAAAAAAGATGTAGAAGTGGTAATAAATATAATTAACTGGATATATCTGATTGATTAATATCCAAACTTAGGACCTGAGAAGAGCATATCTTTCCAGATTTTCATTCAATATTTATGAAAATTGACTTTATAGCATAAAGTATATACAATAATTCCAAAAATTAGAAGTAGTACAAACCTTTTCTGAACACTATGTAACGAAATGAGAAATTGAAGACAATATTGGAAAGAAAAATCTTCCTTCCATTTGGAAATTTGGAAACCAAAATGAATTTCCATTGTTGGAATAATTTTTAAAAGAAAGAAATAAAAATGAAAACACCACAAATAAAGAGATACATTTTATAAATCTCATATCCAGAGATAGAAAAATCTAAACAGACGTATTTCCAAAGGAGCATAAACTATTCTTAAGGAGTCATTCCCTCAAAAAGTCCTAGGCTCAAGGTATATAGATGCAGATAGAAGCTGGATAAATGGGAGACAAAGGTGGAAGATTGTTTTCTCTGTATATCTTTTCATATTTTTAACATTTTCTAGTATTACAATGTATTAACCATTACATATCCATATATGTAGACTAAAATAAAATGAAAATAAGTTAAGAGCAAAATTACTTGCATCATTATGTATGATGTGATTACTGTAAACAATGCATTTACATTTGTTCCTGGCATATAAGAAGTTAATAAATATGAACTACATTTATGTATGCTTGAACATATTTAAAATAAAGTTTTGTTGGGGTAGGCTCACCCAGGCCATTTAACAACCAATATAACTAGTTTCAATTATATATTAATTTCAATTTGACAGTTTAAGCTCATTGAGTCACAAATCAGAGTCAATGGTCTCCTAAAGCCAGGTCCCTACTTATCAAAAGTTAAGGACCTTACAAAACTAGGACACCTGAACATTAGGTTGCAAATGATTATTAAAAATAAACAGTTATATATTTGTGTATTCTAGTAAATTATACAATGTTAAATTATGACAGATTGAACACTAAAAACGCACTGCTAAATCAGTCATAGATAGATCGATTAATAATGCCTTATTTCTCTTGGAATTCATCCAAAGAACTAAAATCCGTTGAAAATATGCAATGTGCAATACATTGTAGAAGCCAAGCAGTGATTGGTTTATTTTGAAAATTAGCTGAGGGAATCCAAACTATAAAGTAGCATTATGGAATATAGATAAAAATATTTCGGTATCTTAAGTGATAAATATTTTCCTAGTAAGAATTATCTGGAGTGTTTTATTTATTTGCTTTTTCAAACCCAGTTTTTAAAAGCTGTCCTTAAACTTTTCTGTTTATAGATTTTAAAAGTTATCTTTGATATCATCTTCAACTTTGATAATATGAGGTTTGTTACTACTTTTACCATTGTAAAATAAACTACTAAGTATTTATGTGAAGGCAATTTCAACTGCAGTTTAATCACAGATAATTTAATATAACTCTGGGAAAAAAATGCAAGTCAGCAGGTAACTTTGGTATTGTCGGTCCTTGATCTATATCAAGAGCAAAGTTAGCAATTAGATTTAGAAAAGCATTTGTTATGAGTAGTCTCTCTGCGATGATAATGATTGTCTAGAGATATAAATTTTTCTCTAGGGAGGCTCTAGACACGGCCATTCTACAAAACAAGTCCAACGATGTTACAATAGTTAATAAAGTATAAAAATGTATAAGTTTTATAGATTCTGGTTATTTTAAAAATCAACAGTTTAAGATGCCACATTGTTTTATTATCTACTTTCTAAATATAGTAATTGCAGCCAATTTCAGGTAATAAAATGCACTTAAAAGAATAAAGTTAAAATATACCAAATTATTGGAATAAAAAGGAAGGGTATTATATTCTTCCAGTAATAACCACGTAACATTAATTAGGTAAAGATATATCTATCTAAAAGAGCATTTTTATTAAGAGTTCTAGCAGTTTTCTAAGAAGGAATCAATGAAACTGAATAGACATCAGAATTTCAAGTATCGTAGAGCCAAATTATTTTGAATCATTGGTAACATATTCTGTTTACTTATTTCATATGCCTTACTAGTGAGTTTCTAAATAAACTCATTTCTAAAGTATATTTTGCTACTTTAGTTTACTTTTTCCTACTTCCACTACTCTCCATCATAATAGAGATACAGAATTTTTATAACTAAATTATAAATGTTGTTTATAAATTCTAGGGAAAGGAAAGGAAACATTTTGGTGTTATTTCCTAGATCTAGGCATATAAATTGATTTGAAAGCATGGAGTGGTTTTGCTATGGCAATTAAGTTTAGCTCCTCTTAAAATTCTTACATCAACCTTTGGTTATAACTTAAATTTTCAGGTGTAAAATATACTATTTATAAGGAATTTGAGCAATGACAAGCAATTACAATGGGAATCTTTGTGAGGTAACATGATTTAAAATCGTTTATTCTTATACACTCAAAACTTAGATAAAAAACAAAGTTTGTCATTACTAACTATTATGCTGCCAAACACCAATAAGATTATTAGATATGTGTAGATTACATATGCTTGGCAAACTGTCATAAATAAGAACAGTCAGATGGCACTCTCTAAAGACCTCCAATGATCTGCTCTTATATATAACAGAGATCAGAGAGGCTGTTTTAATTTGTTCAATTGTCACATTTAATAGGAGAAATCATTCCAAAATTAGTTTGAGTTTTATGTTAATGAACAACCTGGTTTCTTATTACAAATGATCTGGGAATAGTTTTGAAGTAGTGATGTGAAGGACCCAGATGTCATGGGTCTGGAGTAAAGACATGGATGTTTTTTAAAGTTCTCCAAGTGATTTTCCTGTGGAGTCACACTCAAACAAAAATGTCACTTGTTTTTATTTCTCAGGATTATCCAGCTGTTTCCATTTAAGCTTTCCTTCTTGATTCTGATTTTGTGCCTTATTATCTGGAACCTATGTATCTTACTATGAATCTCAGTAACAAAATCACCTAGAATTCTCATTATCTATTAAGTATTTGTACTTCCTAACTGGAACTCAGAGATTAAAATTCTTAATGTCTGATATGTACACTAGGAATCTGTTTGTTTAATGAGCTCCTCAGTTACTTTTGATGAAAATAATACATGGACATATTAAAACAGGCTTTGGAATTATAAACTTTGAAGTCAGTCCGCATGAGGATTAGCACATTTGTTTCAATGTTACTGTAATTATAACCATGGGAAAGTTGATATGCCTCTTTCAAGTAAAAGTAGAACCACTTCCAGATTATATTGTGGGGATTACTTTAATTGAATATAAAGCATTTAACACAATCACTGCTATATATATAAGCATTTTATCAATGTTTTCTTACAACATTATTTACTTGTTGGCAGCTATTCAATTACTCTTATCTATCTAGCTAGATTCCTCACACAATTCAGTTAGGGAATCAGAAGTTTCTTATAAGGCCTCTTAGTCTCAGATGTTTTTAGTTATTCCAAGGATTTCTGATTGTGACTTCAGTTTTAATAACAATGGTAAACTTATAATTTTTACTATAAACACTCATAATAATTAAGTCAGATTTTGACTCCAGGTAAAACACATTGTTGTCAGCGAGGAACAACTTCTACACAAGTGAGAAAGCTACTGTGAGATGGATAGATAATCCAAAGTTTATCAAGTATAAGAAAATAATAATACCTCCAGGAATTCTGGCGTAACAGAATAAAGTAACACAAAGGTAGTATAGAAAGTAACTTTCTCACTCACTCAAACTCCTTGGGTTTGAGATGTTCTGAGATTTATTATTTGCATCCCAGAGAGCAAAAATACAAAGTTAATGTGCAAGGGAGTATTTTTTTTTTTTTTCTTGAGACAGAATCTTGCTCTGTTGCCCAGAATGGAGTGCAATGGCATGATCTTGACTCACTTCAACCTCTGCCTATCAGGTTCAAGTGATTCTCCTGCCTCAGCCTCCTGGGTAGCTGGAATTACAGATGCGCACCACCATGCCTGGCTAATTTTTGTATTATAGTAGAGATGGGGTTTCACCATGTTGGTCAGGCTGGTCTCGAACTCCTGACCTCATGATTCACCTGCCTCGGCCTCCCAAAGTGCTGGGATTACAGGAGTGAGCCACCGCCCCCAGCCAGGAGTATTTTTAAATTGCAGACTCTGTTCATTGACAATTTATAGTTGCAGTACTCACCATGGGCTAACACATATGGAAGTATGTGCTTCACAGATTTAACTTGGTTGGTCTCTTTCTTTTGGCTAGCTGGTATGTAATTACCTTGACAGCTTCATAAATAATTGCCCCAGTCATCTGTGGATAGGGTAACAGGGCTGGTTTCATCTTCAAAAAAAGAGTACAATATGGGACAATCTGAACTTTTATCTTTTGGGTTAGAAGCAATTTGGGTTGTTTCCACAGTATCATGGAGGAGCCGTAAGTAGACAAAAAGGGGCTATAATTTGTTATACAATGAAAAGATCATAGACGTAGTACAATGTTTAAAGAGTGACTGATTCAACAAATGTTTGCTTTTAAAATTAAAGGGTTTGACTTCACCAAACAGTCTCTAAACACTGATCTGCAAACACATGTATAAACTAAAAATAATTCCATGTATTTCCTACTGGTGATACCTTAATTTGCCAATATTAATCTTTTTTAAGAGGTTTGCCTTTTGCTTGAAGAAGAGAGTTAAAAAAATCCATGATATTTACATCTGTGTACAGACTATTCAAGTTTCCCAGAGAGGGAGAAGAGATACAGATTCTTAATAATTTTATCTCTGGGAAAAAATATTAAGATTTTAGAAGCATCTAGTTTTTGATAGGTCTAAGAAGTAATTAAATGAGTGAATATAATAGAGAGGAAATGGGGCATTCCAAAAGCTTAATCCTACTTTAATGTTAATATTATTCTTAAATAGGTGTTTTCATTTTTTTAGGGCAAAAGTAAATGATTTGAGTGTACATTATTCATATTTTAAACTAGAAAATTATTTAAAGTGGACAGTTGGGAGCTGTAAAATAACATGCAAATTAAAAAACATACTGAATCAGCCTGTTGAAAGAAAAATGGTCATAAACATTGCAAAAATCAAGATAAATGTTGATTCATTTGATCTGAAAATAATATTTTTAAGAAGATATAAAAAAGGTAATTTTAAAACCAGTAATATGACAAAATAAAGACTAAAAATACTCTGGGTGTATCACACCTAAAAATACCCAGTCCTTGAGGTCAACACTATTTTTATAATGACACCATAAGTATTCTTTCTGTTGTGATAACTTTGTTTTTTATTTATAATATTATTGATTTGTGTTCTCTTCCTTTATTGCTGGTCAGTGTTTAGAGGAATGTGTAAATTTTGTTGATCTTTTTAAAGAACACATTTTTGTGTTTGCAAAATTTCTCTATTGTTCAACTGATTTTTAAAAATTGATTTCTGTTGTCATTATTATTTCCTTCCTCTTACTTATCTGAGCTCATTTTTCTTTTCTTTTACTAGCTTCTTAATGTAGATCCTTAAGTCACTGACTTTAAAAGTATTCAAGATGGTATTTAAACTTTCCCTTCGTGAATTGCTTTCTTTGCCTGTATTTAATGAATTTTGAAGTGTGAACTTTTTTGATATTCACTTAAAAATTTGCCAATATCAATTTTTATTCCATCTTTGTCTTGTGAATTATTTAAATATGCATCATCTAGTTTCTAAATATTTAAATTTTCCTAGATGCTTTATTGCTGATTTCTAATTGAATTTTTTTTTTTTTTTTTTTTTTTTTTTTTTTTTTTTTTTTTTTTTTAATTTTTTTTATTATTTTTGGTTAGAAAACATAGTCACAGATTTTCAATCCTTTTAGATTTATGAGGATCTATTTTATGACCAAACATGCAGTCTGTCTTAGTGAATATGTAATTCTATTCTATCAAACAAATCAGCTATGATAGTTCATCACAATTAGGTCTGTCTTATAAGCAATGATAAAGAAGTTCTCCAAGTTGAAACAAAAGGATGCTAACATTGCATATGAAAGTATAAAACTCACTAAAATGGTAAAACTATATTCAAATTCAGAATATTCTAATACTGTAATGACAGTGCATGAATAACTTTCAACTCTAGTATTAAAGTAAAAAGACAAATGTATTCAAAAGAACTAGCTATAATAATTTGGCAATGGAAACTTAATATGTAAAAGGTAAATTGTGCCATCAGTAACATAAAATGTTGGTGAAGGGGAAGTTAAAATGTAGAGTTTTGTATGCAGTAAAAGTTAGATTGTTATTAACTTAAAATAGAATATCATGACTAAAAGATATTTTATGTAAGCCTCATAGTAACCACAACATACAAAGGTAAAAGCCTGTACCATATACAAAAAAGATAAAGGAATTAAAGTATACCATTATAAAAAATTAATCTCATTAAAAAGACGAGAGAAAGAATAATACAAAGATTAAACTACAAAACAGTCAGAAAACAACAAAATGGCAGTAGTAAGTCCTTACCTATTAATAGTTACTTTAAACATAAATGGATTACATTTTTCTATCATAAAATAAATGTAGACAAAATATTTGACAGTGATAAAGTTCAACATATATGCATGATAAAATTTTGAAACAAAATTGGTTATCAAAGGAACTTACCTCAATACAATAAAGACCATTCATAAAAAGTTTATAGCTAATATCATAATCCATTGGGAAAAACTGAAAACTCTGCCTCTATAATCTGATACAAGGCAAGTGCTTACTCTTGCCACTTTTGCGTAATATTGTACTGAAATTCCTAGCCAGAGCAATTAGACATGACAAATAAATAGAAAGGAAAAAGTAAAATTATCTTTTCTTGCAGATGACATGATTCTATTTGTAGAAAACCTATAAGACCCCATTAAAAACTGTTACCTAAGAAACAAATTTAGTAAAGCTGTAGGATACAAAATTAATATTCAAAAATCAGTTGTGTATTTTTACATCAACAAAATTTCCAAAGAAAATGAATAAAATAATCCTATTTACAATAGCACCAAAATCAATAAAATATTTAGGAATAAAGCTAACCAAGAAGGTGAAAGATTTGTATAATATAATACAGTGATGAAAGAAATTTGAAAAGATATAAATCAAAAGAACTGTATCCCATATTTATGAATTGGAAGAATTGATACTGAAAAAAGGCCATACTACCAAAAGTGAATTATACATTCAATAAAATCCCTATCAAAATTTCAAAGACATCTTTTACCAAATTAGGAAAAAAACCCTCTAAAATGTGTATGAAATGATACATACACACACACACACACACACATAAAAACGTAAACAGCCAAAGCAATCTTAAGAAAAATAAAAAAAAGTTAAAGGAATTAACTTCCTTATTTGAAATTATATTACAAAGCTATTGTATTCAAAATATTATCGTGCTGGCTTGAAAACAGTCACACAGACAAATGGAATAAAATGAAGAGCCAAGAAATAAACTCATACATAAAAAGTCCACTAATTTTTGAGAAGGGCGTAAAGAATACACAATGTGGTTATTAGTCTCTATAACAAATGGTGTTGGAAAAACTGGATATTCACATGAAAAGCAATGAGTGGGATCTTTATCTTATACCATACACAGAAAACAACTTAGAGAATTAAATTTAAGACCTGAGACCATTAAACTCCTAGGAGAAAACATAGGAAATATTTCCTTGCCCTTGGTCCTGGTAATAATGCTTTATATGACACCAAAAGCACACAGAAAACAAAAGCAAAAATACATAAGTGGGATTAAATTAAACTAAAAAGCTTCCACAAATCAAACAAAAAAATAAAAAATTGAAAAGAAAGAAAAGATAACCTATAGATTAAGAGAAACTGCAAACAATACATCTGATATGAATTTAATATACAAAATATCCAAAATATGTAAGAAAATTGCTATAGTTTGAATATGTTGCCCCGAAATTTAGTTGTTGGAAACTTGGTTGCCATTGTGGTAGTGTTAAGAGGCAGAGCCTTAAGAAGTAATTAGGCCATGAGGTTTCCTTCCTCATTAAGAGATTAATGCCATGATTTCAGGAGTGGGTTAGGTATGCCAGGAATGGATTCCTAATAGAAAAGTGGAGTTTGGCTCATTTACCTCTGTGCCTTGTGTGCTTGTGTGCCCTTCTGCCCATTCTCCATGGGCTAACAAACCCAGCAAGAAGGTCTTCACCAGACGTCAGCACCATGCGCTTGGATTTTCCAGAACTATGAGAAATCCATTTCTTTTATTTATAAATTACACAGTCTGTACACAATAGAATAAATAATATTCTATTGTAGTAACAGAAAATGGACTTAGAAAGCACTCATACAAATCAGTAGCAAAACACACACATAACCAAATTTTAAAATGGGCACAGCTGTCTTAGTCTCTTTGTACTGCTACAATAAAATATCACCCTGGGTAATTTATAAACAGTAAAAATTTATTTCCTCCAAAGTTTCAAGTCCAGAGTATCATCTAAATATCATCTCCACCAGATACAGGTGAGACTGAAGGTATGATTCATCCTGAAGCAAATTCCCCTTTAGCTGTGAGCATTTAAAATTAAACGATTATGTGCTACCAAAATACAAAGATGGGACAGACATAGAATACACATTCCTATTCCCAAAGGAAGAAATGGGCAAGAAGACAGGGGTAACATGTCCCACATGGATCCAAAGCCAAACATGGCAAACAACACTAAATCTTAATTATTGAGAATAATCTTTGATTCCGTGTCCTGCTTTCACACACTGGCATGGTGGTTAGATCTCCAGGGCTCCCGGGGATCCTGTCTTCATAGCTTTGTGGGGCAAAGCCCACACTAGAGCTCTCCAGGGTTGAAGTCTAATGCCTGTCGCTTTCCCAGGTTGGAGTTCCATGTTGGTGGCTGTACAGTTCTGAGGTCTTAGTGGTGAAGCTGTCCTCATGGCTTCACTAGGTATTGCCCTAGTGGGGATTCTGCAGCAGCCACATTCCTGTGGCACTTCTGTGCCTGGGTCCCAAGACTCTCCCAAACATCATTGGAAATCTAGGTGGAGGTAGTCATGCCTCCACAGCTCTTACACTCTGCTAATATGCAAGGTTATCACCACATGGACACTGCCAAGGTTTACTACTTGTACTGCCTTTGAGAAGGGCAGCCCAAGCCATGCCTGGGCTAACTTGAGCCACAGCTGAGGTGTGGCAAAGAAGTGCTGCAATACTATTTAGGGAACAGAGACTTGAGGTGGCCCTGAGAAGTCATCCCTGCAGTTCCAGGTGTGCCTTAGTGTCCTTCCTTGGAACTGTTTTGCCCTCAAAGCCTTGGCATTCTGAGCCAATGGAAGTGGCAGCCTCAATGATTTCAAAAATGTCCTTGAGATCATTCTTTCATTGTCTTGATGAATAACAACTGGCTTCCTTCTGTCCATACCAATCTCCTTATTAAACTTTATTTGGCCACATATTTTGTACTCTCTTCCAAACATGACTTGATTCTTTACATGACTAAGCTGAGAATTTTCTAATTCTTTAAGTTTTGCTTCCTTTTTAGTTATACATTCCGTCTTCATTTCATTTCTCTCTTTTTGTGGTTTACCCTAAAGCTTATTTGTAGGTTTAAATCATTTCTATTTTTAAAGTTTCTTTTTATGAAAATGGTGTTGCTTTCATAGAAAAAGAGATAATTCCTCCATTTCATCATCTCATTCTCGGAAATAAAAATGGCAAATGCCATTTTGATTCCAAAAATCATAAATGTTTATATAGAATATTCTCAATTTAAGAGCATGAGCATCAATAAACTATAAAATAAATGAAGATAGAATTTCTCTGAATAAGAAGAGAAGTCAATGTCTGGTGTTATAGAATTAAACTAAAATCAATTACTTGTCAATTTACCTAACACAAGGGATATAACAGATAAATAAAGGCAGAATTAATCAGAAAATTGCTGCAAACCTACAGGATGATCTTCAAAGGATTGCTAAAATAGAATCATATCCTGTATTTATTGATGCCATGATTCTCTCCCCATCTGCATCCTGGGAATGAACATGAATAATTCAATCAATACTAGGTATTACTGCTGTGTGTTTTAAAATATTTTGCTGGCTCAAAATGTTTAACAACAGGTTCCATGTTCAGGCTGCCGGACCTACTGCCAACAGCAAGAAGATAAAACAATTTTTTAAGGAAATCTAAACATTAATGTGTATGTGGCTATGGCAGTTACCACCTAAAAATTTGAAAATTAATAGATAATTGTATGCTGCTTGCCTTCTCTTAGTAATAAATTACTAAGCATAAGAGTGCCTGTAATTTGGGTAAAATTATTTTCTAGTTAAAGAAGTAAGTTGGATGAGAGTGCCTGATAGAGCTGTAGCAACAACAAGATTTAATCTTTTAAATGTTTAGTTTAACAGAAACCTTTTTATTGTTTAAATCTAGCAACTTACTTAGACAGATGTGTTTCTTCAATTTTGAGAACAGATAGCAGCTGCTCAAAATCAAAAATAATAGATATAAGTAGTTTTAAATAGCAAACATGAAAGTTGATTTCCCAACCTTACTTTCCATCAAACAGCTGGACAGCCATAAGGCATACCAACCTAATTAGTGGCAATTAATGGCCATGCATATTCAAGTTAGTACTGAACCCAGTACAGGTTCAGAAGCTTATACCATCCACTGACTGATCACATGCAACTTAAAGATTGCTACAAGCATATTACCTTTCAAAATGTAGGTGATAATAGCTTCAACATCTCACTATCGAAAGGAAATATGTACTTTTCAAAAATGTATGCCATATGGGAATACCAATTCTGCTTCAGATGATGTAAGCTTCTAAGATCCATCCCTCTTACTGATTATAATTCTAAAATTTGCATAAGTTACAAAGAAAACCAAACAAAAAACCATTTGAGAACCCTGAAAAGTAAACAAAGGCTCAAGGGTCATGGACATAACCATCTTCACAACCTGGAGAAGCAATCCAGTCACAGGGACATTTTCTGTTTTTATTTTTGTTTCTCCTTGTCTCTTAGCTTTGCCACATGGGAGAGAGCCAGGTAAGTGCTGGGTAGAGAAGGGTGCGTCCCTGGCTAGGGGTCCACCCCTTGGCCTGTGCTCACGGACCTAGGTGAGGACAGGAATTTCTGTTCTCGTACCCAAATGTTCCCTTTTCCAAGACAACTCTGGCCCTCCACGCCCCCATCCTGTGCCTATAAACCCCCCACGCCCTAGCGGGTAGAAACACGAGTGGGTGGACATTGAGATAAACACACCAGAGAAACACACAAGTGGCTGGACCTCAAGAGGAATACACCAGTGGAAGGGCACACCAACCGGCACCAGCAAACGCCAGCAGGCCATCCACCAGCTGAATGATGCGGAGTTTGTCTGGGGCTGGACGGAGGAGAACCCAGCTGCCAGGCGGCTCACTGCAAGGGAAAACCACCTTCCCACTCCATCCCCCTTCTTGCCTCCCCGTCCACCTCACTGAGAGCTACCAACACTCAATAAAATACCTTGCACACATTCTCCAAGCCCATGTATGATCCGATTTTTCCAGTATACTAAGGCAAGGACCCAGGATACAGAAAGCCCTCTGTCCTTGTGATGAGGCAGAGGGTGCAACTGAGCTGATAACACAAGCTGCCTTGCAGATGGCAAAACTGAAAGAGCACACTGTAACACACGCCCACTGGCCTCAGGAGCTGTAAACAGTCACCCCTAGACGCTGCCATGGGGTCAGAGCTCACCTCCCATGACCTGCACGTCTGTCTGCTCCCTCTAGGGGTTTTGAGCAGCAGGGCACTTAAGAAACGAGCCACGCCCCCCATCGCGTCCCCTGCGAGGGGGACAAGGGAACTTTACATGTTTCATTTGCACTCCAGGTGAATACCAGGTACACAGTGTCTCAATATTTGCAGCTAAAACTTTTACATATAGTTAGAATCTGTGCAAAAGAACAACGGAAAAAAGACAGGATAGGCCAGAGAACTGTGTGTGAAAGAAATCCTACACTTAGGAAACACTGAAAAGACAAATTCAGCATTTCTGTGTAGAATGTCATAAAATTCCCAACCTAGTATGTAAATCACAAATTCTTTGCACAAACTCAAGTCCATATAGCATAAGCTTCGAGAGCTGAACTGACATTTGAGCCAGCTACAAAATCTCATCCTAATCCCTGAACCTCACACGTGAGACAGGCCCAAATCAACGTGGTCAAGTCTTTGGGGACTTAATTGAGATTTGAGCCAACACACAGAGGTTAATCTATTCACAAACTGGGAAATATGTGAGCTAAAGATTCATTTATTAATAATTTCTTTGCTTTTTGAATATTTAGGTAATTTCCAAGAATATAACAACCCACTTGTATTTGTCTTTTTCTATTCAATTTGTACTTGTTTGAGAAAAAAAGTACAGTTGAAAACATAATAAAAATACAATTTATATGAGAAAGAATAGTTCATTATCAGTAATTAAGAAATCAGAATTTCACAGGGAAATTTATCAGTACGTAAAATTTCATTTTATTATGTTTATTTTCTATTTTTCAAAACTTTTTATGTTTAGAATTCTTAATTACACATTTTACATATAGTGAACATTTCACGATATGGAACAAAATTGCTCCAGTAACCTGCAAGTTCATTAAATTCACTTTTTGCTTTACTTTTTCATTACAATTTTGAGAGATGCACTAGGTCAACTCTCAAAAGACAGGGTAAGCCAGAGCACTGTGTGTGAAAGAAATCCTACCAGAGGGAGAGACTGAAAAGATAAATCCAGCATTTCTGTTTAGAAACCCATAAAACTGTGTGTGCATGTGTGTGCATGCTTTTTCTACTGGCATGAATCTTGTGGTTATGTTGGGTACATGTCAGTAAGAACATTCAAGTATGAATAGATAAATATCCAGAAACATAGGGAGAATATGAAGATGTCCAAGTGATTAATATCTTTCAATCTTCAAAAAATATAATCTATGTAGCATAGTTACAAAATTTTAAAGTCAATAAATAACTTATTTTAAAATCATAAAAATCATTAAAATATATGTTTTAAAAAATGAATGAGAATTTTAAAACACACAAAATACAATTAACCTAGGTGTCAATTCCACTGAGGCAGACAATTTTGTCTTCAAATTGTGTTATCACCAGTACTAATGACAGTTCTTGGCTCAGAATTCGTTCATACAATATTGAAAGGTGAAATCTTTAAGAAGTGATAGGATCAAAAAGGATTTGCCCTCATGAATTGACTAATCCATTTATGGCTTAAGGGATTAATGAGTTAATAGATTAATGGGAAATCACGGGAGTGGAACTGGAGACTGAAGAAAATTTTAGTTGCACCCCCAAAACAAAACTCTCCTTTAAGGCTGCTAGTGAACGTGGCTGAGTCAATATAATTTGTTAAAGGAGCTGAATCTGGACTTCCTTTTACTTAGGGTGATTTAGTTTATCACTGGCTCCAAATGCATTCAGAGACAATGCATTGGAACCTTCAGCAAGGTTCAATAACTGAGTGTCTGAGGAGGTGCTCTCAGCTTTCCTGCTGTGTCCTCAGACTTCAGCAGGCCCAGAGAACCTACACATCAAGTGAGTATTTCGGAGCCTCCGTCTTTCCTCCTGACTCCCCACCCCAACCACAGAAGGCCACATTCTTATACTCAGACCTAGAGAGCCTGAAGGACCTTTCCCCAATCTCCAGTCCCATTTCAGCCATGGACACTCTTGCACGCCTGCACTTCAGGTTATATCTCTCTCAGCTCCTCTGCTCCTTGCCCAGCCACCAGCAGTCGCTCTTACTACGCAGTGGAATCTCAGACTACCTAAAGGATTTTTCTCATTTTTCTGTCTGCCCTCAAGGTTCAGCAGAAACCCTTGTGCCTCTAACTCAGGAATTTTTCTCAGCATTCCTGCCCCAGCCCAGCTGTAGTAGCCTCTGCCATGTACCCTTTTGGTGTGCAGTGTGCCTCAGAAGTTTTCTCTCTTTACAGCCCTCCCCTCAGCTTGCCAAGCGTGGCTGCATTTCAACGCAGGTCACCGTGAGTTCTCCTGCTCTTATCCCAGTCTAGGTAGCTGCTGCCATGAGGACCGGACTACCCAGGCAGGGAGAGCTTCTTGCCCTGTTCCCAGAATTCCACCTGGGCATTGATGGCCCCTGGGAAAGAGCTGGTGGTTGGGTACAGACTCTATGGCTAGTACCCCCACAGAGATTCTAAATCGTCTTTTTCTTACCCTCATCAATGGGAGGCTTTTTTCCTTCTCCCTGTGCTCTACCACTGTTAAAAGCAGCTTTGCGTCTCTTAACTCCTAGAAAGGTTTCTCACTTACTAGGTTTTGCTTATGTACGCTTTTTCACGACCTCAGCTCGTGGAGGATTTTTAAGAATCTATAATTTTGTAAGTTACCTTACTTCCTTCATTGACAGTGAGAGTGATGTTCTTATACTCTCTTCTTCCTTAGCAGAAGTGGAAGTTTTCAAAGTGTGAAAAATGTAAAAATAGGCCGGGCGCGGTGGCTCAAGCCTGTAATCCCAGCACTTTGGGAGGTCGAGACGGGCGGACCACGAGGTCAGGAGATGGAGACCATCCTGGCTAACACGGTGAAACCCCGTCTCTACTTAAAAAATACAAAAAAACTAGCCGGGCGACGTGGTGGGCGCCTGTAGTCTCAGCTACTCGGGAGGCTGACGCAGGAGAATGGCGTAAACCCGGGAGGCGGAGCTTGCAGTGAGCTGAGATCCGGCCACTGCACTCCAGCCTGGGCGACAGAGGGAGACTCCCTCTCAAAAAAAAAAAAAAAATTAAAAAATAAAAAAAATTAAAAATACCTAAAATGTTTAAGATATTTTAACCAAACATAGCAGGCCTGTTGAAGGAAAGAAAATCATTTCTTTAACAACAAAATCAAGCAGTCTCTGCTGCAAAATTTTTTAATGTGTATTTGTTGACTTTTAATTGTCAGAGAACCTAAGCTTCCATATGCTGAAATAAGCCTTTATGACTATCAGTTTCCAGATTCTGTCCATTACTGTGAAACCATATTTGTAAAGCCTCTGAGCTAAAGATACTTTTATATTACCTTTTAATTAACACTATATGCATGGAAATATTTCACAAACTTCTTGAGAAATTCCAAGAAATACTTAACAACAATTCTGGGAAACATGTATTATAGCTTATCGAAAATACTTGTGACTTTTTATTTTTATTTTTATAAGCTGCTTTAAAAATTACAGCTAAAAGCACGCAGAAGGAGAATTTTAATTAGAAGAGTGATGCATAGGCCTGGTGATTATACATATAAAATTGTAATCTTAAACATTTCTAAGGTTAGAAATGAGAAAGAGAATATTTAAATATATGTGATTTTGACATTAATATTTCAGAAATCTGCATTATTTAATGTTTGCTAAGGATTATTGCTGCTGGCCACTGGTTAAAGATAATAAAGTCAAGCCTCAGACAGGACATTCAGTATGCCAAGCATGATTCGAATCACTTTACTTAGCTTAGAATAATTTCTAATTTTGTCCACAGAACAATTCAGTGAGGTAGGTACTATTACCATTGTGCATATGGGGAAATTGAAGAACAAAATTTAATCAGTGGCCAAGTTCACATAACTAGTATAACACAGACTCAGTTGCTTTAGCTGCAGTCTGTGTTTTCCATTGTTCTTGATAATCTCAAGCATAGATAGCAAAATTACAGAGCCAAACTAAATCTTTAAGTTATGAATTAAAACAATGTAATTTTATAAGATTTTGATTATTTTTAAAATGCTAGTTTTACTGCTATAAATTTAAATATACATGAAACCATAATTATTGATTTTCTTTAAATTTATCATATATATAATGTTCATTATAATTTCTATCATAAAAAGATTTTTCTGTCTCTTTTGTTCTGTTTTAAAATAACTAAATTTACTTGAAATGAAAGAATGTTAATTTTCTTATCCACAAGGATTTATTTAGGGTCCCCACTTAAACACATAAACAGGCAAGAAGCTGTGAACGTAAAGCCAAATATGTATTTAAAGTAACATATTTTTATCATCATTTTTGAAGTAGAATTGGAAATTATCTTATAGTCCTGATCAGATGTGTAAGGAAGTGGTAGTTCATTTGTGTAAGTGACCTATTTATGCCCCTGTATACATTTATTATTTAATCATGTCTCAGCTTCTCCCAGCTTTAACGTATATTTTCATTTAAAGATATACAAAAAGAATGTGAAAGGATCAGAATCAGATTCCACTCTCCTTCTACTCTTTCATAAAATGTCCATCTCCTGGGGGCAACTTTTTGGACTCTGCTGTGACTGTTCTGTTTTCGAGGAGAGGGCCAGCTGGTGTTCCCTGAAGTATGGTTAGCATATTTCTATCTCTGGGAATTGTATAGGTTTCTACTCCTAAAGTGTGTAGCTGAAAAACTCAGGCTGTTTTGGTTAGTCTGCTTTGGTCTCAGCATTTCTAGGATGCTGTAAGTTTGGATTGTGACTTTCTAGGCTAGACAATCTGCCTTGAAGAATTTGATTGCAAGGCCATTGTGTGTCCTCTTTGGCAACATTGTGAAAGTTCTTTAGCCAGATTCTCAGTAGCATTCAATATAATCTCTCCTTGCAGCTTCACATTAATTTAGCAGAAACTTTTTAGTCCCTTCAGTGTCACATGGAAGTGATTGATTAAGTTTCATCTGGATGATCACCTCCCACACTGCGGATGCATTCAGTACCTCCACACTGTGTTTTGCTAAATTACTCCTTGTACAATCATCTTCTCCCAGGGTTCAAAGGAACAAGTGAACAGGGCGTGGTGGCTCACGCCTGTAATCCTAGCACTTTGGGAGGCCGAGGTGGGCGGATAGGTTGAGCTAAGGAGTTCGAAACCAGGCTGGCCAACATGGTGAAACGCCCTCTCTACTACAACACAAGAGAAATTAGCCAGGTGTTGTGGCAGGCACCTGTAATCCCAGCTACTCGGGAATCTGAGGCAGGAGAAACGCTTGAACTTGGGAGGCAGAGGTTGCAGTGAGCAGAGATCTTGTCACTGCACTTTAGGCTGGGCAACAGAGTGAGATTCTGTCAAAAAAAAAAAAAAAAAAAAGAGCAAGTGTGATGAAATATTTCTGCATCTGATTTTTCCCTTCAATGTGTCTAATAGTTCTAGCCATGGAGGATCCTACTACAGAAAGATAGGCAATTATTGACAAGTGTTACCTCCTGCTTATCCCATCTCCAATTCCTTTCTTCTTCCCATAGTCAACAGAATCTAAGAGTTATTCTGGTATTCCTCCTCCTTTTCTAGAAGAGATTTTCCATCCACTATATCTGGATTCCTAATCATAATCTTTTTCGAGATTATCATGAAATTAAATGTCTGTTTGGTCATGGCTTTATATTTTTTAGGGGTTAAAAATATGTGAATAGTTTTACCAATGTCTAACTTTCCAGAGTTTGTCTATGCAGATTCCAAGTTCCTGAACGCTAAATTTTGCAATTTCAAACTATCCAATAACCACCCAGTAATTCCTTAGAGACACATGTGTGCCTTTGAAAGTAAAGAAGTTATGAATCCCCTATGATAAAAGGCAAAACAATAATTTTTTAAAACTTCAATAAATTTTCAAAATATTATTTCTTACACTCTTTTATAAAACATACAAGATCTTTGTTGAAAAAGTAACTTTTCTGCATTGTAGTCCCAGTATTTTCTAAGATTCAAAAGTAACAGAAATGTACTAACAACTTCAATGATAATTTCTCTACTGAGCCTTATTCAACAGTGAAATAAGCCATAGCGGCCATCATCATTATAGATCAAGAGAAATACTATTTTGTCAATACTATAGGAGAATAAGATTTTTTACCAAAAATATTTTCTAATAAAACAAATTAATTTTGCCTCAGTTAGTAAGAAGGTTGAAATAAGTATCCCATGAGGTTAGTCACTTGTCAGCAGAAGCATTCTTTTTGATAGTTTTACGTTGGTTTTAAATAGAGTAATATAATGCTTTGGTTATAAGAACATTCATCAATCTATTCTTCATCTATTTGTCCATCAATTCATTAATTCATGTGCTACATAGTTAAAGGTACTACCATGGTTCAGGCGCTGTACTATGTGGAAAGCTCTGGGTGCCTAATTAGTTTATAGGTGAGGCATCTGACAGAGAGTGTTTGATCTGAAAATAAATATCTTGACACAAAAGAAAGGACAGCTTAAGTCCTTCAGAAATTTATTATGAGATATTTATTAGCAATCTACAATGTGCCAAGAATTCTTCGATATGCTTACAATATTGTTGTGAATAAATAGTTGGGCCTTGAAGAAATCTCTGACAATAATCAATATACACTAAAATAACTTCACCTTGATCTAGAAAATGTACTGAACTTTTATGTATATTGCAGTAAAGATATAATTTTTAAGTGGGGCTCCCTTCCATCCTCATCTTTTGGAGGACATTTAGTCCCTTCATGGGTGGTCTCAAAAGTTACAGGACTTGCCTGTGTTTGTTGGCTAAGTCTTTATGGGATTGGTGAGGTTGTCAGGTGACAAGGTTTTCGAAAAGGAGGTAAAACTATTTAACACTGTAATAGGTAAAACAAATTGTTGGAGAGAGGGATATTCAGGAAGTACTAGAAAGATGGCAAAGGGTTGTACACAATATGGTATCTCTCATGACATATTAAATGTGTAAGTTACTAAACACAAATAGTATTTTGGGGTGAATTTACTATAAAAACTAACATGAAAGTTTAGAGGGAAAAAAACACAAAATTTCTCGTGCTCTTTTCTCAAAATCCTCAAAATCCACCTCTCTAATCAGAAGTATTCATTATCCAAAAACAAGCAAACAACAACAGCAGCAAAAAACAAATGAACAAACAAAAGGCTTACACCTGTAATCCCAGCACTTTGAGAGGCAGGATGATCACCTGAGCCCAGGAGTTGGAGACCAGGGGGACAACAAAGTGAAACCCTGTCTCAACAAAAAATTCTAAAAAGTGAGCTTGGCATGATGAGGCATGCCTATAGTCCCAGCTACTCAGGAGGCTAAGGTGGGAGGATTGCTTGAGCCTGGGTGGTCGAGGCTCCAGTGAGTTGTGATTGTGGTGCTCCACTCCATCCTGGGAAACAGTGAGACTCTGCCTCAAAAAAAAAAAAAAAAAAAGAGAATCTTTTCAAACATTTATACATGTACACACAGCTTTGTATTTTTCTTGAATATTGCTTTTTTAAATAAAAAGATCATTTTTATTGTTCTGCAAATTGTTAACATAATAATATATTTTCTATATTCATCTTAAAACTTAGAAATTTAATGCATTATTGTTAATACTGCATCATATGCCATAGAATAATTATACCATAGTTTATTTAAATATTCCCATATTCGTGAATATTTACATTTATATCAAGTGTGGATCATTTAGAGATTATAAAAATCTATCCTAGATCATTTAATCAGAAAGGGAAGTAATTCATTTCATGGAATTATATCCTTAGAATTTGAGTGGTGGTATAACAGAGAAATAGACTTTGTGCTAACTGCCCAAAATTTTGGTTCCTTGGCCATGGTATAGAGAGTCTATAAATGTAGACAAAGTCTAATTAGGGATAGAGAGTCAGATATATCCCAACAGGTTTTAAATATGAAAAAATTCTCATAGCTGATATTAAACCTTAGATTACTTCCTCTAACGCAATCTAAACGTAATTCAGAATATACATAATATTTGGACATATGAAAGGATAATTATTTTAGCACCTATTTAAGCCATGTATAAAAAGCTTATGAAGGGGTCATCTTCAGACTTTCAAAATGTTTCAATATTATTCTTCTAATTAGGGTTAAAATAAGATGCCTTTCTATTTACTAATCTATTTGTTCTGTATTAAATCCCTTGTAGTTTTAACCAAAAAATTCTCATTTTCTGAAAAAGTTTTAAATCCATCAGACAAATTCTGAAAGAATGTTATTCTTGTCATACTTCAATTAAAATTAAACCTAGAAAAATACATCTAATGAAAGTTAAACTATTACTTACACCATCTTAAATTCTTACTAATAATACCAAACTGTTCTGACTGCATATTTGAGAAATATAATGTATCAGTTACCCATTATTTCAAGGAAATATAATTAAATTGTGTATCAACTCTTCCTGCTACCATTGACTCATTTCTAATTAACATATGTACCAAAAAAAAAAAAATCAAAGAAACACTGTGGCTAAGGTCATCTTTTTTATTAAGAGGATTATTTGCTTCAAACTGAGTCAAGACTTGTGCTCTTTAAGCTCCAAAGGGGGAAAAAATATGCTATCAAAATGATTTAGTATGAATAATCCAAATTGCAATTTAAAAATGAATACATGGCACCACTCATGAACCAAGTAGAAAAGTATTACAATGAATTGTCAGAACAGGAAGATTGATGAGGATTCTTACCCATATTTTCTATTAACAATTGGTAGCAAATAGTGGCTAAATATACCTCCTTTTCATGATATGGGTTAAAACCAAAAGAGATCTCTAAAATGCTTGTAGTAAACTGTAGAGAAAAATTATTATTATTTGATATATTATAAATAAGACACACAATGCATTCTGAAAATTAATCAAATTAACTGAAATTCAAAGATTTAAGGGATAAAAACACAATTTCTGAAGTTATCAGTCTACAATACAATTAATAATATATGAGTAATTAAGTGAACTTTATATTCCAACTTCAAGATGATGTGGATGTTTTTTATAAATATAATGAAAGAAATTAAGCTGTTAGTCACATATGGAGACCCACATTAAATATATATGTGTGTCTGGGTTGTGTGCACAATTCATATATCAAAATTTATCAATGGCAAGCTTATTTTCAGACTCTGAGTGTTTTAATGTTTGACCAGGTTTGAATTCACTGGTCACCAAGAACTTAGCTGTATCAAATAAGCCTAGTTAAATCTAAATGTCTTCCCACTCCTCTACAAGTATTTTCACCTTTCACATTAGGTAGGAAACAAAACAAAACAACAAAACCATGATTTCATTTTAGTAATTGAAGGCAGCTTTGAGGAGTGGAAATATTTAGAGTAAATTTCAACTCTATTACCTAACAGTTGTATATGCTTGCTTCCATCACCTAATGTATCTGAACTTCAGTCTTTTCATCTACAATAAGGATAAATAACACCCTACTTCACTATAGTTCATGATAAAAGAAACTAAAAAATTATTGAGTGCCAATGATATGTATAGCACTGTGCCTTGCAGGCATTCAATAGAATCATCAAAATTATTATTTAAAAGCATGATTAGCCCCACTTTACCAATGAAACTTACCCAAAGTTGCACAGTTAAGAAACAGAAGAGTAAAGAAACTCCCATTCTCTAAACCACAGGCAAAGTAAGAAAACCATGAAATTTTCTTAATGCACTAGAAGACTAGAAGTGTTTGACTAATATTGGTTATTGTTATACTATTTTCTGTTACCTTAAAAAATTGTACAGGTATTCCTTCTCTCTTTTTTTTTTTTTTCTTTAGACAGAGCCTTGCTGTGTTGCCCAGGCTGGAATGTAGTGGTACAATCTCAGCTCACTGCCACCTCCGCCTCCCGGGTTCAAGTGATTCTCATGCCTCAGCCTCCCAAGTAGTTGCTGGGACTTGTTGTCCCAAGCTAGGACAACAGGTGCCTGCCACTACACCCAGTTAATTTTTGAACTTTTAGTAGAGACAGCATTTCACCATGTTGGCCAGGCTGGTCTCAAACTCCTGGCCCCAAGTGATCCACCCACCTCGGCCTCCCAAACTACTGGGATTACAGACGTGAGACACCATGCCCAGCCTCTTATTCCTTCTTTCAAAAGCAATGGCAGGTCATTGTAGCAAAGGATCTTGTGGTAGGAAAAAAAATGATTCTGCTAAACTTGTAAAGGTCTAAAGCTGCCTCACTCTGAAGGAGTGACTATGTTTGCTTATTGATTATGTGACTTTCCAATTAACCTTACCATTTTCTGTCATCAACCTTACAGAACTTATTTTTAAATTAGAAAAACTCAGTTTCTTTAACCTGTGTTGTTACAAAATATAATCTCATACAAATTATGCTGTATCAAAATAAATATTTTCAAGGGCTATTATCCATTTTCAAAGTGACCTAACATATTTCTAAATATTTCATACTGTTTTGTTTTTCAAATATTATTCTATAGATCACAAAACAATTGGAAAACAATATTCAAAATGCAAGTAGTGAGAAATCCAATTGTGAAAGCAATTATTTTATGTTTATTCTATCATTAGGATTTAGCAATATCACAGGCCTATGGCTTAATATGGTAGAAATTATCATTATGGATTTTTGGGGGATAAAAAGTATCTCTTTAGGCAAATGTTTAGGCACAACATGCTTATAATGGGCATGAGAGTGGGACAAATCCAAGATTCAGAGAAAGCTGTGATTAGAGAGAGAAACACTCAGGCCATCATGACTGAAAAATTAGAAGCAATCCAATAAGCTAAAGTTGAGTTATATATGCAAGTGTATATATAAAATCATGTTTATTCCATTAGAGATTTTTGTCTTTTTTTCCATTGTTATAAGTATCTATACAATATATACAATATAGATACTCAATAAATATTTAATATGAATGAAGTAAATGAATTAATTAAATTAATATATTAAGATATACCTATTGAGAACCTACTATAGGAAATTATTACAAATATGAATGAAGCACAACAAGTATCTAATTAGGAGTATTACAGAAATAGGATTCTGTAATATTTGGAGAAGGTATCATTATGCACTGCTGGTTGAAATCACAATTAACGCATTGAATACAGCTTGTTTTCCTAGAATTTGCAATCTTCTCTGACTTCAAGAGTTTAGAATGTCATGATCCTGGAAAAAAATTATAATGGAATCAAGGAAGTAAGACATAGACTAAGATACCTCTGTGACAAAAGAGAAATCCCACACATGCCTCCCAACCCACACCTGTCTCCTTAAAGTATAGAAATTTTGAAATGTCTCTTGGCAGTGGTTAATAATCAAAGGTCCCATTCCAGAGAACAGAAATCACAAGAGTAGTTTCTGGTTATTTGACACTGATTTTGGTCCCAGAGAGGGCAAGAAATTTGAGGGACCATAAATCCAACAGAGGTATCCAAGGGATGATTGTGATCACTAATAGAAAGTTAAGAAGTGAGATAAAAAAAGGATATTTGGATGCAATAAATACTTATGCTGTGATGCTTTTAAAGCCATGGAAAATATGCAGAGTAGAGGTCAAATATGGAAGCCCGGGGAATAACAATAAGCATAAGAAAAGTTGCTCTCCAGCATTTGTCATTACAGTAATACAAATTAAAACAATTACAAGATGCCCCTAAACACCAATTCAAATGGCTAAAAGGAAAAGGCTTTGAAAAGAAATAGAGAAAATATGGAATAACTCCCACGCTACTGTTTGTGTGGCAGTAAAATGATATAATCTTTCTGGAAAATTCTGTGGTAATATCCTTTCAATTTACATATAAAACTAGTTCTGGTGCAAGTTGAACTAGAAGCAGCTAATGGACCCTGCTCTCATGGAGAGGAATCCAAATAGTGAGTAAATATTAAGACTTCAGGTAGATCATCTATGAGAGGACATTGGAATTCAATAGAGAAGTGAGGGGCATCACAGAAAGCAGAGGAGATCAGAACTGGGCAGCCTGCTGGGCTGGGAGCAGCGAGGATCCAAGAGAGGCTGCCTCACATGGGGAAGGGAAGAGTAGGTGAGAGACCCCTGGGGTTTCACAATTCTGCCAGAGACCTCTACAATCCTAGTTGTGGGAGACCTCCTTCAGTGCCCCTGGATCTCTAGGATAACACAGAGAGCTGCCTGGAGCCTCTGCAGAGCTGCTGGGCCAGGGGAGTAGTGGGAGATAGGGTACCTTCACACACTTCCATGAAGGATAGCCCCACCCACTGCTCCTGTGGGATGGAGGTGCAAGTGATCATGCACCCAACAGTTGGTTGTCTCCACTGCTCCCACTGAGCGGATCTGCCTTCCCCACTGACAGGCCCACAGTACAGTTGCCCTGCTCCTGCGTGATCATTTAAACTGAGGCTAGGAATCCTTCTGAAAGCCCAGCTCCCATGAGCCAATGATCTGCCCTGGGGCTCCCACTGCCTGAGCATTCTGCTGCTGCCTGAGCATTCTGCCTATACCTACCTGAAAGCACTGTTGGTGACCTTGGTCCAGCACACCCCTCCCTACTATAACCAGCACCTGAACCCTGGAGGCCTGAGGGCAACTCCCAGTGGAGTTGGGACCAGCCTGTTACTGGTCCATTCCCTCCTGTACTGGGACACCATTGTCCAAGGGACCATATAGGGACATGGGAATTGGGGGTTCGTCTGGCCCAGTCCACTACAGATAGCATCTAAGCACTCTCTCAAGGGTCCATTATCAGGCCAACCCAACCAGTCAACACCACCACAGCTGACATTCACCTGAATGTGTTGAAAGGTGGAACTCCTCCTCATCTCTACATGAAGCAGCAGTGATCCCACATGAGAAAACAAGGGAGACACAAATATGTCTGCATTGGGCTGAGTGAAGAGGCTTCACTCCAAAGACACCTCACAGAGAACCAGAAGGCAGATGTTTTCTGTGGCTCTCACCTACACTGGAGACGGATGATGGTGTGTGTCTGAACAGAGAGTCATGAACCCTGGGTTAAGGGTGTGATAGGGAAACAGATTGTATTCCTGCCTGTCTAGGACATGGGTTGGTACAGCCACCTCCCCATCTGTAGAGAGCTTGGTGCATTTCACTAGGAGCTTCCCAGCCACCCTCTTAGGGCTGATGCCTGTGCTGGTCATTGAGGTAGTTGTGGGAGAGCTTGGTTGTCCAGCTGTGCTCAACTCTGTCTGCCCACACCACATATCTGAACAGGGAACTCAGGGAACTGGGCATTCCACAGATCAGTCTATCGCCCGAAATGACGGTGAGCACATCCCAGTAAAAAAGAATCAAGTACATACTCATTTGCTTTTGCCACGGCTAACTCTTACCAGTAAGTGCCACCTACTGGCCTGGAGCTTGAAGAGCTCAACCCAGTATAAAACCTGCTGTCAGAAGATTACCTGCCTGTAAAAGCAAAGCCAAAACACCCTAAGCAACGTGTACTACAGTCACACCCTCAAAGGAGTAAAAAATGCCACTCAGTTTCTCCAGATGAGATAGAAGTGTAGGTTTCTCCAGATGAGAAAGAACCAGTGTAAGAACTCTGACACCGTGAAGAAACAGTGTGTTGTTACACCACCAAAGGATCAGACTAGCTCTCTGGCAATGGATTCTAACCACAATGAAAATTCTAAAATGACAGATAAAGAATTCAAAACATAGACTGCAACGAGGCTCAATGCGATCCAAAATAAGGTTGCAAACCAATACAAACAAATCAGAAAAAAAAGACTGAAATATGAAAAAATAGACAGCTTCTAAGACAATCACAAACAGAATTTCTGGCAATAAAATTCACTGAGGGACTTTTGAAATACAGCGGAAAGATTTAATAATACTCCAGACTAAATGGAGGAAAAAATTACAGAACTTGAAGACCAGTGTTTGGTATTAACCCAGACAAAAATAAAGAAAAATATGAACTTTAAAAATGAATTTTAAAAACAAAGACTTTGAGATATATGGAATTATGTAAAGTCACTTAACCTACAGATTATAGGTATTCCTGAGGAAGAAGAAGAGAAAGTAAAAAGTTTGGGAAATATATTTGAAGGAATAATTAAGAAAAATTTACCTAATCTTGCTGGAGATGGAGACATACAGATACAAAATGTTCAGAGAACACCTGAAAGACACTTTAAAAGAAGAATATTACTAAATCATATAGTCATCAGACCATCCAAGGTCAATGTGAAAGAAAAAAAAATGTTAAAAGGAGCTAGAGAGAAGCATCAAATTATCTATAAAGGAAATTCCACCAGAACAACAGTGGACTTATCAGCAGAGACCTTGTAAGTTACAAAAGATTGGGGATCGATTTAAAGCCTTCTTAAAGAAAACAAAATTCCAGCCGAGAATTTGATATCCTGTCAATCTAAGCTTCATAAATTAAAGCAAAATAAATTATTTCCCCAAAAAATGCTATGAGAATTTGTCACTATTAGAATGAACATACAAGAAATGCTCAAATTAGTTTCTAAGATGGAAAGGAAAACACGATACTCACCATCCTAAAAAAAGCACACATAAGTACACATAAGTACAAAGCTCACAAATCCCACAAAGCAATTACATAGTTGAGACTAGAATTCAAATAGCTAACAACATTATGACAGGTACAAAAGTCCATATATTAATATTAACCTTGAACATGAATGGCCTAAATGCTGAATTTAAGACATATAGACTAGCAAACAACATTAAAAGACATGATGTAATCATCTGCTGTCTTCAAGAAACCTACCTAATAAGTCTCAAGACTCAGAGTAAAGAGATGGAAAAAGATATAACTTGAAAGCAGAAAACAAAAATGAGTATGAGTATCTATACATATATCAGATAAAAAAGACCTGAGTTCAACAACAGTGAAAAAAAAAGACAAAGGAGAAAATTATATAATTACAAGGGGCCCAGTTAAACAAGAAGATATAACTATCCTAAATATACATGCACCAAACACCAGAGCATTGAGATTCATTAAACAAATACAACTAGACCTAAGAAGAGATAGAGAGCAATTGAATAATTGAAGTAGGGAACTTCAGTACTGTAATGACAGTGCTAGACAGATCATCGAAGCAGAAAATCAACAAAGAAACACTGTACTTAAATTGGATTGAACTAAATGGACTGAATAAACGTTTACAAAACATTCCACCCAGCAACTAAGGAATATAGATTTTTCTAATCTATACATAAAACATTCTCCAAAAGAGACCATATACTTTGTCATAAAGGAAGTAGCAATAAATTTTTAAAAAATCAAAATCATATCAAGTATCTTTTCAGACCACAGTGGAATAAAATTAAAAATCACAACTAAAAGGAAATCTCAAAACTACTCTAATATATGGAAAATAAACAACTGCTCCCTAATAATTTTTGAATAAACAAAAAAAAATAAGGAAGAAATAAAATTTTATTTCAAATGAATAAAAATAGAGATACATCATACCAAACTCTCTGGGATACAGCAAAAGCAGTAGTAAGAGAAAAATGTTTAGCGTTAAATGCCTACATCAAAAGATAGAAAGATCTCAAATTAACAGCCTAATGTCACACCTCAAAGAACTAAGAAAACAAGAACAAACCAAATCCAAAACCAGACCCCCTCCCCAAAAAAGGGTATTAACAAAAATTAGAGCAAAGCGGAATCAAATGAGATTGAGAGCTCAAAAAGGGTACAAAGGATCAACAAAATGAAAAGTTGTTTCTTAAACAACTCAAGAAGAAAAAAACAAATAATCCTATTAAAAAGTGGGCAAAAGACATGAACAGACATTTCTCAAAAGAAGACATACAAGTGGCCAACAAACATGATAAAATGATCATCATCACTAATCATAAGGGAAATGCAAATTAAAACCACAAGATACCATCTCTCACCAGTCAGAATTATTATTATTAAAGACAAAAAATGAGAGATGTTGGTGAAGATGTAGGAAAAGGGAAATCCTTATTCACTGTTGATGGGAATACGAATTAATATAATCTCTATGGAAAGCAACATGGAGATTCCTCAAAGAGCTAAAAATAGAACTATCATTTGATGCAGCAATCCCACTACTGGGTATCTACCCAAAGCAAAAGAAATCTTTACATAAAAAAGACATCTACACCTGTATGTTTACTGCAACACTATTCCTAACAACAAAGTCACGAAATCAACCTACATTTCCATCAACAGATTACTGAGTTTTTAAAATGTGGTATATAGGATACATATATTTCATATATGTATGCAATGTGAAATACATATTTGAAACATATGTATCCTATACATATATTTTAGTATTTCCATGAAATACATATAAAATATATAATTTCCATGAAATACATATAAAAATATAATATATATTTCATATACAAAATATATAATACATATATATTATATATTACAAATTTTATATTATAAAATATACCTATGTATAAATATATATTATATGAAATATATCTTTCATACATATATGAAATATATCTATTACATATTTGTATAGATGTATTACATGTGATATATGTATCATATATATGATATATGAAATATATGTATTTTATATATATATTTCATGTAATATTATGCTGTCATTAAAGGAAGTAAATCATGTTCTTTGCTGCAACATGAGTGGAGCTGAAGGCCATTATCCTAAGTGAAATAACTCAGGAAACAGAAAATCAAATACCATACCACATGTTCTCACTTATAGGTGGGAACTAAACAATGGGTACACATAAACGTAAAGAAATAATAGACACTGGGGACACCAAAAGAAAGGAAGTTGGAAGGGAGTTGAGGGTTGAAAAACTACCTATTAGGTACAACGTTCACTTTTTGGGTGTTGGGTATACTAGAAGCTCAAACCTTATCATTAAGCAATACATGCATGTAACAAAGTCTGCACATGTATCCCTTGAATCCATCATAAAATATATATTTGAAATGCATAATAAAGCATAATAACTGTTTTCTAATAGTGAATGGAAAACTTTTTCAGAGAAAAAATGTGCAAGCAAACATTGTGAATACATTATTAGAACTTGTTTTTTTCCTCCATTTGTTCATATTACACAGGTTTATATATTAAAGCTATAAAAAGAAAACGTAAGCAGACTTCCTATAAGATGCATCATAAACTCATATCTTTCAGTGAATGGAAGTGTTTGACAGAGAAAAACCTTTATAAGCAAACATTGATAATATGTCATTAGAACATGTTCCTTTCTATATTGGTTCATGTGCCATGAATTTACATATGAAGCAAAAAGAAAGCAAATTTAAGCATGCCATGTTAAAGATTCATCACAACCTGTTGTGTTTGAATGAATGAAAATGTTTGAAAAAAATTTACTGTTGTAAGCTCACCTTGAGAATATGTTACAGGAACATGATTCTTTACCTGGCCATTTTAAGACAAGTTGAGATACCCAGCAATTAGAGAAAATGTAGGCATGCCTTTTTTCAGATGCATCCCAAACTTTTATTTTAGTGAATGGAAGATTTTGACAAGCAAACACCCTTGTAAACTAACCTTGAAGATATGTTATTGGAACATATTTCTTTCTCCATTGAGTCCCATGAAGATCAGTTGAGAATTCCAGCAATAAAAGGCAAATATTTGAATAAATAAAACAAAGAAACAAACAAATAAATAAATATAAGACTACTCTATACTCCAGCAACTCTTTGTTTATACATTTGCCCCCAACACCAAATAGAAACATATATAATACACAAAAACTTTGTATTAGAATGTGCATAGCACAAGATATAAAAGACCCCAGGTGTCCATGAACAGGAGAATGAATAAACAAATTTTGGTGTATTCATGCAATGTTATATTACACTGCAATAAAAAGGAAAAAATGACAGAAGCATAACACACTATAGATATAGCTCAAAAAATATTGATGTGATTAAAATAATTAAGATAAAAAAGTGTACTACTCTATGATTTAATTTAAATAAAGTTCAAGAACAAATGGAACTAATCTATGATAAAAGAAATCACAGCAGTGGTTACTTTTCAGGGAGAATGACTGAAAATAAGCAAAAGGAAAACTGCTAAGGTAATGGAAGTGCTCTGTACTTTGAATGAGTTGGTTATAGAAGCTGCTCAGAAATAGTTAAAACCCATGCATTTTTATTGTATGCAAATTGTAGTTCAAAATAAATACATAATGCAAAGATTAGGGAAAAGATCTAAGAAAACATATTTACATTTTGAAATAAAGTTTAACTGTAAACTTTGCCAGAGCACTATCTCTAGAGTGGTTTGGACAAAAGTTGGAATACAATCGTTTAAGGTGTAATTGTAGTCATGAATTAATTTGTTCATTCAACATTCATTTATTGAACACAGATACACAGAATTTTACTGAACACTGTTCAAGCCATGAGAATACAGTGCTCAAGATTCTGCCCTCATAGAGCTTATATTCTAATAGAAATAGGCATAGAATCAATGAATAAATGAATGGATGAATGAGTGGACATAATATTTGGGGTTATTGCTAGATATTAGTGTTCCCTAGAGAAAGCAGAGCCGATAGCGTGTGTGTGTGTGTGTGTGTGTGTGTGTATGCAAAATTTATTAGAAGGAAGGACTCAAATGATTGTGGAAGTTGAAAAGTCCTACCATCTGCCGTCTGCAAGCTGGAGACTCAGGAAAGCCAGTGGTGTAATTCAGAAGATGGATGTCCCAGTTCAGGAAGAGAGAATTTTTTCATCCCTCACCTTTTTGTTCTATTTGTGCCCTAACTGAATTGAATAATTCATGCCCAGGTTGGTGAGGACAGATGTTTACTCAGACTACTGATTCTAATGCTAATCTCTTCTGGAAAAACCCTCACAGACATACCTAGTAATAATTTTTTATTTTGTTTTGTTTTTTGAGACAAGTTTTGCTCTTGTTGTCCAGGCTGGAGTGCAATGGCATGATCTTGGCTTACTGCAACCTCTGCCTCCTGGGTCCAGTAGATTCTCCTACCTCAGCCTCCTGAGTATCTGGCTAATTTTTTGTATTTTTTGTATTTTCAGTGGAGAGAGGATTTCACCATGTTAGCCAGGCTGGTCTCAAACTCCTGACCTCAGGTGACCCTCCTGCCTCAGCCTCCCAAAATGCTGGGATTACAGGCATGAGCAATGGTGCCTAGCCAGAAATAATGTCTTACCAGCTGTTTGGGAATCCCTTAGCATGATCATGCTGACACATAAAATTAACCATCACAAGCTATAAAAAAAGAATACATCATAGGAGAGAAACAATTTTTAAAATAATATGAAACTGAAAGAAAGGTGGTTGTTTATCTATTCTTCAGTAAATCAGTTGACTTCTGCAGACCACATTTCCTCATTTTCAAAATGAAAAGACAAATCTAAAATCTCTTTAAATTCTCTTTCTACTCTAAAATCCTGAACTTTATTTCATTGTGTGACATTATACAACCTTTCCCACAAATATTTTTGTTTTTCTATTTGTCCTAGTAAATATTTTAAGTTGCTAAAAATAAATTAATCTGATTTCTCTTATTATCACACATCATTAAACCTAATTCTAAATCATCATATTTGTTTAAAAAGACTCTGACATATATATATATATACACACACATATACACACACACACACACACACACATATATATATATATGACTATATAAGACATTTTTGCATGCCAAAGAAAAACTTCAATGTATATGCATACATGTGTGCAAGTGCATGCTCATGTTTGGGGCACTGAACATAAAGTTCAGTGGATTATTTGGGAGTAGCTCTCAGAAATGAAGGCAGAGTTCTAAAAGGATCTAGTCACATCCTTTGCCATTTGATGGACATGATGAGCCCATTTATGCACCAAATTCTCAGAATTTGTGTCACTATACAAAAAAAAATAGACAATAAGATGGTCATATTAGTCAGGGATGCATAAATGATGAGTTTTCGTTGTTACTTTAGTGAGTGACTAAATTACCCTTTTGTGAGAATAAAAAACATCAACAATTTTGCCATAATTTTCTTTGAAAAATTTGGAGTTTTGAAAATAATAATCTTGTTAATCACTGTTGAATTACAAAGACAATTTTGCACATGGTGTTGTCATATTAAAATAGAATAAAATGATAATTATTGCAAATTACTTCATGATTAACACAATAATGTAGAAGGAACTGGCAACAATATAGCAATAATTTAATTTTTATTTAAATTCTTATAATTTTTTATATTAACACCATACTTTCTTCATTTAATCTTGCTTTAGGTTCTCATTTGAGCTTGAAAATCAGTGGGCTCAGTCAAATCATTGCATATAGATATAATAATAGAAAGTATTTTAATGTAAATATGCACATTCTGTCTGTGTGACCTATCAGCTAGACTATTACAATTGAATTGGAAAGCCCCAGTAGATTTCTAATTAGTACGTTAAATCAGAATTTTATTATCTTCATCCTCTGAATGCCTGCATGGACATGTTGTTTATATAGTGGTTTGCCAACATCTTACAAAGAAGTAACCAATTTGAGCAAAGCATTATGAGGCATTAAATGTGGTTACATGAACTCGTCTGAGAATTTTCATAAACAATGAAATTTTATTAAAATAAAGAATCTTTGTAAATAAGGAATTGTAAATATTGCTGAATTTGCCAGATGATTAGTTTATGATTAAAAGAATTGTTTTAGAGCAAATACAAAGAATTTCAATTTGCATTTAACATACAAATATTGATTGTTGAAGATGCCTTAGTGTTTCACCATTCTTTAGTTAACTTTAACATTAGTATTTGCAAAAGTAGATGGAAGAACAGCTATCATTGTCTTTTTTCCCCAAAGAACCAGGGGCAGAGGAAAAAAAAATGTTTAATGGTTGAAGGCAATTTTCTGACTGCAAAAAAATGTGCTGATGTATAGTAAAGCTAATAGTAAAAAGCAAGACTAAATACACTGTGGTGGTTTAATAACAGTGGTATCTGTTTTTTTTTTTTTTTTTTTTGATTGACAGATACGTCTGATAGTCACATTTTTTAAAAAGTTGCCAATCCACTTCATCTTCAATCCACTTATCCACTTATCTTCTCCTTTCTTCTTTCAGCAAAATGCAAATTGAAATAAAATTATTTTATTGAATTGGAAGAATATTTTCTACATAAGCTAAAATTTAAAACCAATTTTTACAATGACTGGCTATCACTGTTTATCATACAGGCTAAAGAACAACAACCTTGTAAAAATTAAGTAAATTGCAAATATGTCAGTAAATTAATAAGTAATCTTCAATTCTGATCAAACACTAAATTTGAATAAAAAACTTCGTGTGAATGCAAAAAGGATATTTTGAATTTGTCTTTGACCTAGCAATGTACATATTATCATTGATATTCAGTCCACTCTAAAATCATTTTTGATGGAAATACATAAGAAAAATGTTTTCTTATAAGCATATTTATTAATAAATGGAATCCATGCCACCATCACAGCTATTATATTCCAACATAGACTTTTACAAGGCAATATTAAATTTTTTTCAATATTCCTTGAGTTGACTTCAAGTCACACCAATTTCTGTGTATTTTAGATAACAGGTCATCATTGAGCAGACCTAGGTCTTTGAAATAGCCATGTCATGATAAGGAATGAATTTGTAAGAATTAAGATGATTAATAAAATTATATTCAGTAGAATCTGCAGTTTTCCTTCTTTTATTCTGCTGTCCAAGTCAGTAAGACATTGATACTTTATTATATCCTCCAGAAGACTTAAAAACCTCTAGGAGTAGCATTCACCCAACAAACGTTTTCTAAGTATTTACAAGTGCTATTGATTGTGATTGTGACACCTGCCAAGGATACAACAATGATGAAGACATATGTGAATCTTGTTTCCATAGAGCTTACTTAGAAATATGCAAGACAATATATAATGAAAATAAAGCAGGCTGTGAAAACTACTCAAAAAAATACAAGCATAGTAATAAAATAGAGTTCACAGATTTGGAAGCTATTTAAGTAGGGAAAAGCCAGTCTTTGCAGGCAATATCTTACATGAGACATGAGGATAAAAAGCACTAATGAGTTGTCCTAAAAGAGATAAAGTGCATGTAAAGTCCTAACTTGGAAAACCAGAAAAAATCAAGATATAATTGGATATAATAATTTTGAGAAGTTTATGAAATATTCAAGTGAGAATGTTGCAAGCACTAGGATAAAAGATATGAAGTTCAGCAAAGAGATCTGTGCTTGATACAGATGTTTGAGAGTCATTACCATAGAAACTATTTGAAAGTTTGGAGCAGGATGAGATACTGAATATGTGAGAAATGATACAAACCAAATTTTAGTGATCTGATTGTGGAAATGGAAGAAGTAAAAAGAGTCTGTCAAGCAGTGTCCAGTGGGGGAAAAAAAAAAGAAAATGATGAAAGATAAAGGATAAAACTATTTCAAAATGAAAGAGTAAATGACTTTGGCAAAAGTTGCTGTTAGGTAAAGTCTAAGAGAAGAAAGGAATTTCACTGGATTGGGCAACACAACTGTGGTGGGTTTGAGGTTGTATTGAAGTGAACTGAAGAATGAATTTAAACTTCTATTTCTAGCAGAACTACCTTCTGCTAGAATTCCCTGCCTGGCCAGAACTAGATTCCCTGCTGGCCTTCTTGCTGAAAATGACTTTAAGAAATCTGACACAGAAGTATATATAAATCATGATTATAATCCTAATTCTTTACAATCAAAAAAGATTCTAAAATTAAAAAGCTGATTTTAAAAATAATAACATTAAATGATGGGGAACAGTAAATATTCGTGAGGTTGTGTAGCAACTGGAACTTTCCTATGACACTGGTGAAAGTATAATTGGTTTAATCCCTGGAAAACTGGAAGTGTGTATTAAAGTTGAGCATGTATGTGTCCTATGTCCCAGTAATTCCTCTTCTAGGGCATACCCTTCAAAAATGAAGACATGCATGGACAAATAGCAATGCATTGGGAGTAGCCACAAACTAGAAACTCTGCAAATGCACATCAGCAGTAGAATAGAATTCTACAGACACTTAAAATATTCTTCAGCCAAGGAAATGAACGGGCCACAACTGCATCAAACAAAATGGAAGAGTCTTGCGAAATAAAAAGGGTGAACATAATCAGAAACAAAATAGTTATTACTGTATAAAAACAGACAAAATTGACCTACAGCATAACACTGAAGGAAATAATCTCCTTAGGAAAAGACTGGATAGTGCCCAGAAGAGGGTACAAGAGGATTCTATGGTGCTAGTAATGCCCGATTTGTTGATCAGGGCACTGGTTATAAGCAAGAATTCAGTTTGTGAATATTCAGCCTTCTGCCCATTTATAATGTTTGTGCCTTTTACATGTATCTGATCCTTTAAAATTTTATAAAATTTAAAAAAGTAGGCAGAACCTCTGCAAATAATTTAGATAACATTTTCAGATACAGAAAAATAAAAGATAGTTCAATATGCTAAAATAAGTTAAAATAAAAGCTTGAAAGTATTAGTTAGGGACAAGAAACTATCATAAATAATCAAGCTGATTTTTAAAGTACTAAGTAAAACTTCTAGTAATTAGAAAATAAAAATAAAAACTCTACAAAGATTCTGAAGGAACTACATAAAAGCAGCCAGATAAATTAAAATTAGCTGGATACATGACTTGGTACTGGATGCTGGACACTTGGGGAAAAGGGAAGCCAAATATAGTAAAGTAATAACTTTTATACTGCAGGCATTTAGAGCCAGCAAATATATATATTGAGCAAGTGTTTTCCACAAACATTTTATTAAAGGTAATGTTAGATGATCCATTTCAGATAGAATAAATGTGACTTTAGATAGAAGGCATGTTATGTAAGAGGAAATTATAAATGAAAACGATTAAAATTAATAAATTAAATCTCTAAAATGAGAATCTGACAAGGAAAACAAAACAACAGCAACAATCAAAAAGAAAAAAAAAAACACCTGTATAATCAGCCACACCTCCCCGCCAGGCCCCCCCCCCAAAAAAAATCTGAAGGATAGGATAAAGTAGAGGAAAATTAAAGTAATCATACAATGAAGAGCATCCACATAGTTGCAGATTTGTTAAAAACAAATCATGTTAAATAATATCCAGAATCAAAGAGTCATGACTACACAGGCTGAAGAAATTGTAGAAATAAAGATAAATTTGACTCCCTTGATCACAGAAGACAATTGCCCAACATAATTAAACAAATGAGACACAGAAAAATAAGAAAGCCTGGATATTCTTATTAATTTTAAAGAATCAAATTGTCAAAAATCTCACAATTAAAATCTCAGGCCAAAATGTTTTCTCTGGTGAGTTACCAAACATTAAGGGAAAAAAAAAAAAATTCCAACTTTACAAAACCACTTTCAGATAATAGGAAAGGATAACTCTTTTTTTTTTTTTTTTTTTTTTTTTTTTTTTGAGACAGAGTCTTGTACTGTTGCTCAGGCTGGAGTGTAGTGGTGCGATCTTGGCCCACTGCAACCTTCACCTCTCGGGTTCCAGCAATTCTCCTGCCTCAGCATCCTGAGTAGCTGGAATTACAGGTGCCCACCAACACGCCAATATGCCCGGCTAATTTATGTATTTTTGGTAGAGATGATGTTTCACCATTTTAGCCAGGCTGGTCTCAAACTCTTGACCTCAAGTGATCCACTTGCCTCAGCCTCCCAAAGTGGTGGGATCATAAGCTTGAGCCACCGCACCCAGCCTCCAGAACTCATTTCATTGGGTGGGACCAGTATAACTTTGAAACTAAAACTACTAAATCATAGATTTAAGGAATTAAAACTATCAGTGTCTTATTCACCCTGTAGATAAAAAATGCAAAGTAAGTTATAAATAGTCTGACTTCATCAAAATTTATAAAGGTCAATTCAAGACAAGTTTGAATGTATCCACGTTGTTTTTTAAAAAAAGCACTTAGTATAATCTACTCATTAGCAGATTAACAGGTTAAAGCAAAATATTTAAAAAAAAATGTTAAAACACACACATAAATGGAATATCCAATATTTGATAAAACAGAATCTGGATAAAATGGAATTAGACTCCTATCTCACATTCTAATAGAATTTTAAAAATTAAAAGAAAAATAATAAATGAAGGTGAACTTTAGTAACCATATATATGTATGTATGTATGTATATACATATACAAATACATAACATACACACACACAAACAGAATTTAATAGTGAACACTGAAGATGTTCCTTAGAATTAAGAAACTTTATTAAGCTGTGTTCTAAAAATTTTTAGTCAAGGATAAGAGAAAAAGTAACTAAAATGACTGGAAAGAATGACACAATATGATTGTTTACATAAAAAATGATAGGCAATATATAAATAAATATTAGAATTAGTGAATAAATTTACTTTGTTTCTGAGTTACATAATCAACATATACAGCTTCAATTACACTTCTGTACGCTAGCATCATACACTATGACAATAAATATATAAAATATTTGTATAGATAATGCCACCCAATATTTTAATCATATCAACTCTTCCCAACTAGATATGGTGCAATGGCAATTAATATATAAAAGCTGTGTGTTTGTTTATTTGGTAAAACATGATAATCGTTACAAATCTAAAATTGACATGGAGTAACGAAGGACCGAGTATATCCAAGACAGACCACCTAAGTGGGGGAATTTGCTTTACCAAATATCAGGATTTATAATTAGGCAGGAATAAAGGTAGTGCAATGTTAGTACAGCTACATAAAAACATAAACTACCAGAAGAGAAGAATAAAGTCAAATCCACACATAGCTGGAAATTTTATTCATGACTCAGCTTGCATTATTGTACTTTGGGAACTTTTGAACTTTTCAATAAATGGTACTGAAATTATTGATTACTCATATTGGAAATAAAAGAATTAGATGTCTATCTTACAGTCCAGTAGAAATCAATCTCAAATAAATTAAATCTTTAAATGTGAAAGAAAAACCACTACTTTTAGAATAAATTATTTAGGTTGGTGCAAAAGTAATTGTAGTTTTTGCCATTTTTTTTAATCAAATGGCAAAAACTTTTTGCACTAACCTAATATGGGAAAATACATTTATGGAATTGGGAAAGAAAGAGATTTGTTTAGAAATAACTTCTTAAAGCACAAAAATTAAAGAAGAAAATGGTTAATAAATTTTACTATATTAAAATTAAGAACCTATGTTGATTAAATGATCCCTCAAAGACATAATAACAGAAACTACAAACTCAATTAAGACATATGCGACATGTAATTAATATTGAATTGCTCTCTTGAATATATAAATAATTACATATCCATAAGAAAAAGCCAAACAGCCCAACATATTAGTAGAAAATAACATGTACAAGAAATGTACTGATAAAGAAAATATATATTAATAAAATACTAGATTTTTTATTCCAACTTCAGGAAAAAAATAAAAGATAATACCAGCTATCAATAAAGATACAGCAGCAGAAATTTCTCAGCAATGCTAGTGCTGGGGATGCCTCCTGTATCCCCCCCAAAAATATAGAGAGAGAGACGGAGATATAGATACAGAGGTAGGTAGGTAGGTAGGTAGATAGATAGATAGATAGATAGATAGATAGATAGATAGATAGATAG
>NC_045434.1:50719415-50769087 GCF_002776525.5 Piliocolobus tephrosceles | reverse complement strand
TAGATAGATAGATAGATAGATAGATAGATAGATAGATAGATAGATAGACAGACAGACAGTTTCAATGTGTGCAGGCACTAAAAATTGTCTATCATACTACAAAGTACATGACTTTTCCCATTGTTATTTTGGTTAGCAAAGAGTCTTGACACTATTTTGAAAATGTCAACATCCTTTTCATATTTCAACAGATTTTTTTAGAAAAGGAATTCTTTGACATCATCAATATACACCTAATTGTTAAAAACTAGGTCACTGTTTCCACCCAGTTGGATTTTGAATACAAACAACATAATTGCTATGTGATTACCTCTGTTTTGTTTTGATTTGTCCATTTTTGCATTTTATATTATTTTTGCAGTATGAGTTCATTAATATCTTTCTGTACAAGATTAATGGTAGCTTCTATGGCAAAAGTTATATTAAATAATATAGGCAATTTTTTGTTCTCTCTTAGACATTTTATAAACTGGGATTGGTGCAATATAAAAAAATTAAAAATTAATTATATATTTATTTAACTCCTATCAATGCACATTTTTAGAGGTATTATAATACTTACATAATCATTTAAGATAGTATATTGTACCACCATGAAGAAATAATGACTTCATAACTTATTTGTACATATTTTTTAAAGATGGTTTCTAAGTAGCAGAAATAAATGTAATAATCTTCTTTTTTTCTCTATTTGGTTTATAAACTCCCTGAAGCCAATTTATTAATTCCATTGGATTCCAAGAACAACGCGTTAATACTTCCAAGTCTATATTGCTGTTTGATTATGTCAAATCTAAAGATTAAATATTGCTATAATTATAACAATCTGAATTATCTTTTCAAGGTTAAAATTTGTTTTGAGCAAGATCGTTTGCATAAATATATAATAATAAAATAGCCTATACTTATTGAACATTTATTGTGCACCAGACAGCATTCTAAGCTTTGCATTTATTAACTCGTTTAATGATGACAGAGATATAGCATCCTCATTTTAGAGATGATGAAGCTGAGGTGCAGAAAAATTACATAATTTAGCTAAGCTATCACAACCTGTAAGTAATAGAGCTTGGACATGAATGTGAAAAGCCTTGACCCAGAGTCCAGATTCTCAGGCACCATGTACATTTATCCCTAATTAAGAGTTTCCATAAGTAAATATAAAAGGGTCTTTATGTAAAAAACACACTTGCATTTAAAAAGCTTGTATTGCACTGCAAGGATCTAGATTTAGTAATCTTAAGTACTGGCATCTGCTACTGTGCAAAAAGTAATACAAGTTTATGTGGTCAGACTTGGGAATGCAGGCAGATTTGTGTACTCGTGTGTGCATCCACACAGATGCATCCATGTGCCAGTGCACAATAATAGACTGAGTGGAATTAAGCTTGCCCCTGAAAATGAAAAGCAAAAGTCATCTCAGTCAGGTAAAAATGATGCAGAGAGTAGTCACAATCAAAAAGATCAATTCACAATAATTGGCCTGTTCAAACAGTCTAAACTAGGCAACTGAAAATCTGACAGCCAGAATTATGCAGTGATTCAAGGTGCTGGGCAAGAAACAGGACCCCTGAAATGGGATTCAGGAATCGGCACAAGATGGCTGTTGCTAAGGGACCAGTAAAGAAAACTATAAAGATAAGAAAAAGACACAGGAAAGTAGAGCAAGTAAACAGTACCAGAAACAGGGTACAAGGTGAGGACAATCTCTTTGAACTTGACAGAGGTAAAGAGAAGGTGTGCAATTGAATACTCAATGACGAACTAGAGCATTTTCAATGCATTTTCAACGTTTTCATAAGTCTGCTGGTTAGGTGAAATAAATTTAAATACACAGATAAATAGTAATCAAAATTATTAATATAAATGTTATTCATCATTTCCTGGGTAGAACAATATGTGAATCACTTAATCTTCTGACTACAAACAACTTCTCAACTTCTCAAAACAACTTTTTCTATAGGTTATTATTTACCAAAGATAACATAGGCAATAGGAAAATTGTGATTTGGGTCCAGAAATATAGTTTCTCTCATAATGAAAATGAAAGAGAAAGATTTCTGCATAAGGACCCTTTCTTACTAGAGAATAGACTTCCATTGAGGATACTCATTGTATGAGGCAGGAATAGTGTTAGATGTTTTCTGTATTGTATCTAATTTAATTCTAACAATAGCCCTATGGCATAAATATGGGAAACCTTTCCCTAGATTATTCAATGAAACTTGTTTTTCAAGGAATTCATGTAATATTGACAATATTGTCAACAACACGCAAGTATCACCTATCGAGTAGAGTTATCAACACAAAGATGGAACCATAAGAAAGCTGTAGGTCTTCACAGTTGATTTACTAGAATACTGAACATTTGAATTCAGTTCCCTTTGACATCTGTTTTTTCTTTGAATAACCTGATTAGTGATAACAAACAAACTTCAGATTTGAGCCTTTTCTTTAACTGTCTCTTCTGTAAGAGATAACTGATAGCTACCTCTAAGTTCTCATATAAGTATGCTTTCTTTCTTTTTTTATTTTTGAAGATAGATTTTTAATTGAGATAAAATAGACATCACATAAAATACATCATTTTAACCATTTCAAAGTACAAAATTGAAAATTTTTGAAAAAGATAGTAAGGCAATTCAATGGATAAAGGATAATCTTTTCAACAAATGGAACAACTGAACATCCATATGCAAAAAAAAAAAATGAACCTTAAGCTATATGTCAGAGTATAATCTATAGAAAAATTAACCCCAATGGATCATAGATCTAAATGCAAAACCAGAAACTATATTTATTTTAAAACATGTTTTTGATAATGTTTAGATATGACATCAAAATCCAATTCATAAAAGAAAAAAAGGTAAATTAGACTTAATCAAAATTAAATTTTTTTCTGCAAAAAACGTTAAGAATTTAAGAAAGGAAAGACAAGCTAGAAACTGGGGACAAATATTAGCAAATTGCATATCCAACACAGAATTTATATCCAGAATATGTAAATAACTTTCAAAACTCAATAGTAAGAAAACAACAATACAATTTTTAAAATAGGCAAAATATGTGAATGAACATTTCAACAAAGAAGTTATGCAGATGGCAGATAAAGATATGAAAAGTTTATCAAAATCATTAGCTATTAGGGAAATGAAAATTCAGACCACAATAAGGTACTACTCCACACCTATTAGAATGACTATAATTAAAACACCACCATCAATTGATGGTAAAGACCATCAATGCTAGGAAGAAACTGCATCAACTAACGAGAAAATAACCAGCTAACATCATAATGACAGGATCAAATTCACACATAATGATATTAACCCTCAATGTAAATGGGCTAAATGCTCCAATGAAAAGACACAGACTGGCAAATAGGCTAAAGAGTCAAGACCCAGCAGTTTGCTGTATTCTGGAAGTCCATCTCACATGCAGAGACACACATAGGCTCAAAATAAAGGGATGGAGGAAGATCTACCAAGAAAATGGAAAACAGAAAAAAGCAGAGGTTGCAATCCTAGTCTCTGATAAAACAGACTTTAAACCAACAAAGGTCAAAAGAGACAAAAAAGGTCATTACATAATGGAAAAGGGAACAATTCAATGAGAAGAGCTAAATATCCTAAATATATATGCACCCAATACAGGATCACCCAGATTCATAAAGCAAGTCCTTAGAGACTTACAAAGATACTTAGACTCCCACACAATAGTAGTGGGAGACTTTAACACCCCACTGTCAATATTAGACAGATCAACGAGACAGAAGGTTAACAAGGATATCCAGGAATTGAACTAAACTCTGCACCAAGCTGACATAATAGACATCTATAGAACTCTCCACCCCAAATCAACAGATATATATTCTTCTCAGCACCACATTGTACTTATTCCAAAATTGACCACGTAGTTGGAAGTAAAGCACTCCTCAGCAAGTGTAAAAGAACAGAAATTATAACAAACTGTCTCTCAGACCACAGTGCAATCAAAGTAGAACTGAGGATTAAGAAACTCAATCAAAACCTCTCAACTACATGGAAACTGAACAACCTGCTCCTGAATGACTACTGGGTACATAATGAAATGAAGGCAGAAATAAAGATGTTCTTTGAAACCAATGAGAACAAAGATACAACATACCAGAATCTCTGGGACACATTTAAAACAGTGTGTAGAGGGAAATTTATAGCACTAAATGTCCTCAAGAGAAAGCAGGAAAGATCTAAAATCGACACCCTAACATCACAATTAAAAGAACTAGAGAAGCAAGACAAACACATTCAAAAGCTAGCAAAAGGCAAGAAATAACTAAGATCAGAGCAGAACTGAAGGAGATAGAGACACAAAAAGCCCTCCAAAAAATCAATGAATCCAGGAGCTGGTTTTTTGAAAAGATCAACAAAATTTATAGACTGCTAGCAAGACTAATAAAGAAGGAAAGAGAGAAGAATCAAATAGACGCAATAAAAAATGATAAAGGGGTTATCACCACCGACCCCACAAAAGTACAAACTACCATCAGAGAATACTATAAACACCTCTACGCAAATAAACTAGAAAATCTAGAAGAAATGGATAAATTCCTAGACACATACACTCTCCCAAGACTAAACCAGGAAGAAGTTGAATCCCTGAATAGACCAATAACAGGCTCTAAAATTGAGGCAATAATTAATAGCCTACCAACCAAAAAAAGTCCAGGACCAGATGGATTCACAGCTGAATTCTACCAGAGGTACAAGGAGGAGCTGGTACCATTCCTTCTGAAACTATTCCAATCAATAGAAAAAGAGGGAATCCTCCCTAACTCATTTTATGAGGCCAACATCATCCTGATACCAAAGCCTGGCAGAGGCACAACAAAAAAAGAGAATTTTAGACTACTATCCCTGATGAACATCAATGCAAAAACCCTCAATAAAATACTGGCAACCCGAATCCAGCAGCACATCAAAAAGCATATCCACCATGATCAACTGGGCTTCATCCCTGGGATGCAAGGCTGGTTCAACATACGCAAATCAATAAACATAATCTAGCATATAAACAGAACCAGAGACAAAAATCACATGACTATCTCAATAGATGCAGGAAAGGCCTTCGACAAAATTCAACAGCCTTCATACTAAAAACTCTCAATAAACTAGGTATTGATGGGACGTATCTCAAAGTCATAAAAGCTATTTATGACAAACCCACAGCCAATATCATACAGAATGGGCAAAAACTGGAAGAATTCCCTTTGAAAACTGGCACAAGACAGGGATGCTCTCTCTCACCACTCCTATTCAACATAGTGTTGGAAGTTCCGGCTAGGGCCATCAGGCAAGAGAAAGAAAATAAAGGGTATTCAATTGGGAAAAGAGGAATTCAAATTGTCCCTGTTTGCAGATGACATTATTGTATATTTAGGAAACACCATCATCTCAGCCCAAAATCTCCATAAGCTGATAAGCAACTTTGGCAAAGTCTCAGGGTACAACATCAATGTGCAAAAATCACAAGCATTCCTATACACCAAGAGACAAACAGAGAGCCAAATCACGAGTGAACTCCCATTCACAATTGCTTCAAAGAGAACACAGGTACACTTTCTAAGCAATATTAGCCTACAGTTATAACTAAAACAGTAATATCAAAACTAATTTTCTAAAATAATATACAAGCTTTATTAAATCAAAAATCAGGACCCCTCTTTACCTCATAGTCTTGCAGTTGGAGGGCATACTTAATCTTTTTGGAATTTCATTTATAAATTGCTTACCTTACAATAGGAAGGTACAAAACCTGAAAAATTGGGAGAAAGACTGGAATTGTCTGGACTTCAAGAGGCAAAGGGAAATGAGCATCTCTATAAAGGCAGATTAACACTGAGCCTACCTTTCAACCATTATGCTTTGCTTGCATCTTCTTGAGTTTCTTGGATGCTTTCTGCAGACACCTCAAGACTCCCAACCCGACTGTGTTGGCCCCAGTATATGCTGTAACAAGATCAGCCCAGTGTTAGGGCATTTGGTGATTTGGGACTGCATTTCTTCCAAGATCCAAAAACATGATCAGAACTAAAACTGCTTAGCCTATAGTTTATATTTAATGCAAAATAAAGTAAAATTTACTCTCCACAAAATATCAAATAGCTCAGCATTGTCGTGCAGAACTATAACCACCCAGTTAGACAATTCATTGTTTACATTGAAAAGAACATTTATATTTGAACAATCTTGTTTTTGTTTTTTTTTTTGTGATAGTGTTTTGCTCTTGTTGCCCAGGCTGGAGTGCTATGGTGCGATCTTGGCTCACTGCAAACTCCACCTCCCAGGTTCAAGCAATTCTCCTGTTTCAGCCTCCCAAGTAGCTGGGATTACAGACACATGCCACCACACCCTCCTAATTTTTGTATTTTTAGTAGAGATAGGGTTTCATCATAGTGGACAGGCTGGTCTCGAACTCCTGACCTCAGGTGTTCTGCCCGTCTCGGTCTCCCAGAGTGCTGGGATTACAGGCATGAGCCACTGCACCCGGCTGAGCAATCTTGTTTTAAGAGTTTAATCAATTGCTCAGATTTGATCATTACACATTGCAGGCTTATATCAAAATATCACATATACCCCATACATATGTACCACTATTATGTACTCATAAAATTAAACATTATAAAATTAAAAAGCAAAAAGGAAATCAAGAAAAGCTACATCAAAAAATAATAAAATCTTTATATAATTCTTTTAATATCAACAATTTATCAATACTTTAAATTTAATTTAGTTTAATTTTGTAGTTTTTAACTCTTAACTATAAAACATTTAATTGAAATAACTCAAATATTTAACTTTATTACATAGCATTTAATAAAGTTAACTCTAATATTTAACTTTATTAAACACTATTTGATTGACTAGTATTTGAATAGTATTTAATAAAGTTAATAAAAGTTAATATTAACATTAATATTAACTTTATTAAATACTATTTAATTGAAATACTCTAACATCTAAACTTTTCAGGGTGATACAGACCAAACTGTCAACACATTTTTAATTCATCATCCAACATTTATATGATGTTTTCAGAGTAATACCACTGTAAACCTGGCTAGGACACATAAATGACACAGGCACTGTCTTTGAGGAATCTAATTTTAAGTTGATGATTATATAAATAAACTATTACTAAATAGTTATATCTTACTATTAAATAATTATAAGGTTATATATTATATAAAATAGTATATAAATTACATGGACTAAACTAATGTTAGCTTTAGTTTTCCATGTATTTTTATGTATCAAGGCCAAGCATCACATTTATGTTGCATATTTTTTCTAAAACCATCCGGAGCAACTGCTACATTCTAAAAATTTGGGGCTGATGCAAAGAGGATTAAACCTGGAACCCACTGTCTTCCTCATTAAAGCTTCCCAATACAGGTGGAAGAAAGATAATTTTAATGCAGTGTGATAAGAACTATAATATAGGACTACAAATTACAGACAACTAAAAGTGTTGGAGTTTCTGAACAAGTTTTATGGAAAAGGTGGTATTTGAGTTGTGTGAAGATTTTTCTAGAATAATGGAAAGAAAAGGATATTGCTGGCAAAGGAACTGTCATATGTATGTTCAAAGCTGTCTTGAAAAGAACTATCAGATTTGACAATTTTGATCATTGATAAATTAGACTAATCAGAGGGAGAGGTAAATGACGATAGCTGGAGGAAGTAGGGATTCCATACTAATATCCATTAAGAAATGAAAAAAAGAGAAGGTCCAGGTGATTTAAAGTTAAAATAGAATCCAACAAAGACTTACTTTCAGATCACAAAGGAGCATATCTGTAGGTAAAACTACTGAAATCACTGAGAAAGTACTTCACCAATTAATTTGAAATGGTATTTGAGAAGAAGTAGAGCAAAGATCTGGTAAGTGTTCTGGCTCAGAAATTAGAGGAGAGCAGGCTTTGCCATGTGATAGCTTTATGAACCTGGACAATTGTTTTTTCTCTCCAAATCTCAGTTTCTTCGTTAATAAAGTTGAAATGCCAATACCAGCTTTATCGTCATACTGTGAAAATTACATGGCATAATGTAGATAAAGTGCTCAAAAAAACACCAGGTATGTTTGTGGGAACAATGTTTGGAGCAAAGGGAACAAAGAGGAATAAGACTGCCTCTGCCCTCAAAGAACTCACAGTGCAGAGAGATAGAAGTTAAATACAACAGAGTAAGTGCAAAGTTAGAGACACATATAGGGCATCACGTAAACACAAAAGCAAGGCATCAAACTCAGCATGTTTTACTCAGAAAAGAGGCTCAGGAGGGAATAAGCCTTGAGTTAAGTCTTAAAATATAAGAGTTCATCAATGAAGCAAAAAGAAAGGGCATTCCACAGAGAAAAGCCAGCACAGAGAAAGAAAGAGAGTTTGGCGGGGGGAAGGCTAAATAACAGTTTCCCAATGCTGGTGTATGGGATGTGTGGCTCAGAGTAGCTAGAAAAGGCCTGGAGAGCTCTAGAGATAGCTGCTGATTTCAGGGAAGCCAGGGCTTTATCAAGCAGCCAATGAGAAATGTTTGGGTGACATTACAATCTGACGTGACCAGACTTCTAGTTCAGAAAGATTGTGCTGGAAAAAGTGTGGGAAATGAATTTGAACGAGCTAAGAAAAGAAGTAGGAAAAGAAATTACACGTGTTTGGGTTTTGATGGGTATAGTATATTTACGTTTTCACTAACCTGGTGTTTGGGTAGTGCTTTATAACTTTAGAACTGAATCATATTAACTCATTTTGAAATGCATTCTAAACCAGCTTACTGAAACCAAAATTTCAGATTAAAAACAAACAAACAAAGATGGTTTCAAAAGCACCTTCTTGTTAAGCCAAGACCTTAGTAAAAGCAATATCAATAGCATCTGTTAAGCTCATATGAAGGACATATTTCCTGTTAGGCAGTGAGCCGAGAAATAGAAATAAATTAATGCACTTAGGGAAGGCACTTCCTGCTTTCAAGCACAAGTCATTTCATTGTCCAAATCTCTGGCATTCCAGGCAATTGTGCCAAGTCCCAACACTTCTCACTAGAAAAACAATTACTGCTACTTTACAGAAAAGCAGACTGAAATAAACATGTAAGCCACCTGCATAAATTCCTAAAGCAATTTAGTGACAAGTTAAACCAAAATTGCTATCTCTTGAGTGAGTCCAGGGTTGATACTTTACAAAGAACGTTCAAAGTTTGACTTTCAAGTTCTTTTTTCTCAGACTCTGAACAATGGTGTGAGAAGTGGAGCCTTCAAACTTTCTTCTCATGGAGGCTGTGAATATTCGTTGTGATATTCTTATTTATAATCCTTCACTATTTTCTCAAATCACCTTGAATAATGTATTTAGTGTAGCTGTTGTACTCCTATTTGAGACCTAGCTGAGACTGAGCTTGACATAATCAAGCTATTAAGGCATTTGCCTCTTTTCTCCATTAGATAGTAAAGAAAAATTGAGAGACACATTTTAGATAAAGAAGCCACTTTTCATAGAGGACACTAACAGCATTGACAGTGATATAGTCCATCCTCCCTCCATTTAATTTTGAACACTACCTAATGATAAGGAGGCCAAGGATAAAGGACATGAGGTAGCCTACTCCTGAGATCATGTGAAGTACCCATTTGTACCCCACAGAGCTACTGTGATCAAATTTTGGAGACACAAAGGCCCTACAATAGTTTCAGTGCTGTTTACTTTGTGTATTTTGTAAATGCAACTATACTTGTATAATCAGTTTGTTACTACATCAGGAATGAATAGTTAACCATGTGGATTGCACTGGACTAGCTTAGGAGTAATCCATGAATTCTCAGTTGCCTGGTACACTCATAGATCCTTTTTAAAAATGATCACAGGAAAAAATACCATAAAGAAAGTGAAAAGAAAATACACAAACTGAGAGAGAAGTCTGGCATGCCACATATCTGATAAGGGCTTTCATTTAGAATGTATAAATATATAAAAACTCATATAACTCAATAATAATTATTTTAAAAATATGTGTCCTCTTTTATACCTGATCCTCAAGCTTAGGCATTTCTTACAAATCAGTCTTAACTTTGTCCCCATCATACTATGTAATAAACACCCCAAGGATTATATGGTGGTTTCAGATACAGTCCTGTTTTAGTCCATTTTGTGATACTATAACAGAATACAACAGACTGGGTAATTTTTAAAGAACAGAAAGTTATTTCCTCATAGTTATGGAGGATGGGAAGTTCAAGATCCAGAGTCTGGCATCTGGCAAGGGTCTTCTTTCTACATCACCTCATAAAGGAAGGTGGGAGGCAGAAAGGCAAAGATAGGGCAAGAGTGAGAGTAAGGGCTGAACCTATCCTTTTACAATGAAGCCACTCCCATGATAATGCCATTAATCCATTCATGAGAGCGGATCCTTCATGGTCTAGTTATCTCTTTATGGTCCCACTTCTTCATACTGAAGAGGCAATTAAATTTGGTAATAAAATTTCAACATGAAGTTTGGAAGGGACACTCAGACCATAGCAAGTCCCAATGCCATGGGACCTAACATAAATCTCATTGCTTACCCCAAGCACTCTTCTGAAATCCAAATCATAAAAACCAAATATTTCCTGAAAATCCATTTTTGAATATTATATTGGAACTTCAAACTTAAAGAAAATTCATTGTTTTCCTCTCTGAAATTAGTCTTTTGTAGTATTCAATTTTCTATTTAGTAAATGACACCAATATCTACCCACCTGATCATGCCAGTCTTAGGAGACATCTTTGGTATCTGTTTGCCTCACTTACACCTCAATGTACCACGACCCACTAATCCAAAATATGCCAACTTCTCACCAGACTGCCACCAAGGTCTTTGTCTATGTTATTGAAATAGTCTCCTAACTCTCTTCCTGTTTCCGTACTTGCTTCCAGATTCCCTACACAACACTCAGAATGATTCTGTAAAAATGTGTCACTTTATGTCACTCATATGCACAAATGATGATGGCTTCCTACATTACCTAGAATAAAAGTCATAAAAATGAGATTTTGTCTATGTACTTCTATATTCCAAGCACCTAGAATAATGCCTAGTACATAGTTAACTCTCTGTAAATAATTATTGAATGAAGAAAGAGATTTAATCCATCAGTTTATAGCCATATCCACTGCTACCATACCATACCAGTTCAAGAAACCATTAGTGTTCTGGAATTCTGGAATAATTGTTAGTCTCATTGTAATTCCAGTCATCAACTTTGTTCTTCCACAATCCATTCTCTATGTTTTAGACATATCTGTGTTTTTAAAATGCAAAGACAAAAGTTTATCCATTTCTGTTGCTTTTAAAATAAATTTCAAATTGTGAGCATGACCTGTAAATACCGTGAATAATTGGTTCCCAATTTCCTTCTCTGTGGTTGCTTCTTACCACTTTTCCCTTGCTACACAAACGCTAGCTAAGCAAAATGTTTTTAAAACCCCACAATAGACATTTTTTCTCTATATATAGTGAATATATTTCCTTCCTTCCTTTCTGCAAGGTTAGTTTAAACATATATTTCAGAATCTATGTTAACTACAGCTTCATCAAAGAAGTTCTTGCATACCCTGTTAGACAAAAATCAAATCCCCTTGATTTTGTTTGCTGATGGCATCCTGAGATTCAAATTAAGTACGATTTAGTACTAATGTCATCAATAGATTGTTATTTTCACTAGACTATTTTCAAGGAAACAGAAATGTATATAGCAGATATACCACATTATCCTTAAAGGACTAGCATAGTTCCTGGAAATATAGGAAGTACTAAAACATCCAATGTGTGATGCATCTGGAAGAGCCCAATGTTTAGAATTGGATAGACCTGATTTGAATCCCAAATATGCCACTTAACAACCTGTGTGAATAATTTGCTTGACTTGATATAACTTCAGTTTCCTCATCTATAGAAAGAAAAGGAATATCAATACTCATCCTAAGTGGGAATTATAATGATAAGACTTAAGATGGCATATAAAATGGTGCCTGCCAGAAAAAAAACAAAAACAAACAAACAAAAAAACCCCTTTTATACTAACATTTAACTGTTAAGTACTAAGAGACCATATTGTACATAGTAACAAGATTTCTGGTTTTGTGGCATGTAAAAAAGTGAATTGAAAACCTAGGCTAACCTTTTACTGTATAAATATGTAACTTGGCAACTTACCAAAATGTTCCCACAGCCTAACATATATTTACAAAGGAGCACAGAATGATCCATCTTATAGAATTATTGTGAGAATTAACTTTGATAGTAAGTATAAAGTATAGCTGAGCAGAGCAGGTGCTCAATAAATGCTATCTCCCATTAATGAGAGAAGAAATAGAAGTAAAAGCAGGACTTGTATAAAAATATATACAGATCTGTGTGCATTCCTATAGTCTAGTAGAGTGACTCATTTTAATTAATCTTGAAAGATATATTTCTATATATCTGTGTATATTGCACACATATATGTATACAGAACTATAAGACATTTAAAATTTCTAAAAATCAAATTACCTTTAACTGAACTGAACCCAGTACATGTGATGACAATTAACTGCCCCAACAATGGGCTTTTAGTACCCCTCTTCCCAACTGAGTGGTTTGAGAGCACTATTAGTAGTATAGTGAAATAGGGAAATAGTGGCATAGTAGAATAGCAGTATTATGATACCAACAGTCATCTGCATCATATTTAAATAGCTAATCCAAGTTGTACCAATAAAACCTTTCTTTGTAGTTTGAATAGGCTGCAGCTGTGCAGACCTCATCAATGGTTGGTGTTCCCTTTAGAGATTCAAACTATTCAATACAATACTCTAAAGTCTAAAAGAATTCTATCAGGTGTGATTGTTTATACTGCAACCCCACACACATAGCATAAAGGAGATAAATACACTTACAAGTTGAAATACACATCTTTAAATAACACTTTTAAACTTCCATTTGTAAAGCCTAGAAAGTATGAATTGAAACTGTGCAGTGAGATGGCATTTTTTCCTTGGTTTCTGCTATGCTGGGACCTTGTAGTGCTTTTAGAAAATGTTTTTAGAGTGGTCCATGATTGATTACAACACATAACCCTGCTTAAATAGACCACATGGTCAGTGAGTCTTAAATATAAATCAAAGTACTATTTATGTATAAGAAATTCATATAAAGGATGCATGCAGACTATCAATAAGATTTATTAATATATGTGAAACAAATCACTACAGATGCTAAGGAAATTCCAAATGTAAAGAGTTCAAAATGTAGGACAAGTCAGTGCGAGATAAAGAACGTGTGTGTGTGGGGGGGGGTACTCTACCCTGCAAAGTTAACAATGGTGGCTAGAGCAATTTGATTAGGAGACAGATTTCCTCTTACTGAGCACTTTCTTTCTTAGCAGTTGGTCTCTAAGGTGCTGAACAAAACTATATTTGAAATAATATAATCCCTACAGATCTGTATAAGACTTTCTTTGGTTTCTGTAGAGTTCCGTGAAGGAATGATAATCATGCTTCTGTTCCATTCAATTCTCAGAGAGATTCTGCACATTTAGGAACTTAAATCTTTATCAACCTGACAGGGAGACTGACAGACAGATACACTGTCTAAACTATAGCCATGTCCAATTCTAATATCAATTAATTTTTGTACCGCATTTTGTCACTCACTTCAAAATGTATGAAAAACAGACACGTTTTTATAATCACAGAACTGTATGTAATTGTCCACAGTGTCCATGTTTACTGCATCTTAATCTTCTGCTCAGTGTTCATTCATTCATTCTTCACCCAACAAAGATTTATTAACTTCCACTATGTGACGTGCCAAGCTCTGTGCTGAAACTCAAGAATACAGGTAGTTCATTCTAGCAAATGCAAGATACATTTATGAGAGAAGTCTTAACAGGTGATTTAAGAGCACAAATGAAAGAGGTAAAAATCAAAGTCAGTGGTTGTAGAGGAGGTGGTGGCATTTTGAATAAGCATCGAAAAATGAAGTACACACACCAAAAAAAAAAAAAAGAGGAAAGGGAGATATAGTAGAGTATGACATGAATGTCCAGTTGCCACTGTTCCCTTTTCTCCCCTCTGTGGAAGCACCGTAATTTCTTCCTGCCTCAGACTCTTCTCACTATCTCTTAGATGTGAGAAAGATCTTAGAATGATGTCTCCCCTCCATACCTAGTTCACTTTTCCTAGTTACTTATAGCTTAGAACATACTTTATTTCTACAGGGAAAGTACACACAGTACTTTATCAAGGACTCCTATTGTAGGTACGCTATAATTCTTCTTTACATCCCTTACTTATTACATTTCTAATTATTTGACTTATTTATCTATAATCTTCCTCACTAAATTGAAAACTCCTTGAAGAAACAGACTGATTGTTTTGCTCCATGCTGTACCCCCATCTCCCAGCTAAATTCACTGGATCATACTAGGCTCTCATTTAAATGTTGCTTAATGAGAAAAAGAATGTTTGGTTACTTAATATATGAATAAATGAATTACTGACAGACACAAAGAATATGTAAGGAGAGTAACATCTGAGGACTTCAAAGAAGATGTATTTCAGAGTATGAAGATCTGAGTAATATCTTGAAAGCTAAGTTTATTAATTAAATTTAATAAATCAAACTATAATTAGATATGTGTTATTATAGTTGGGTTTTAGAATGATTCCTTTAGCAGAAATGTGGAGAAGAAAGGTAAGAAAAACTAGACAAAAGAGTTCAATTATATGAGTCTGAAATAATAAAGTGCTGGGGCAATGGAAAGTAGGGGATGAGTGATTTTGAAAAATAGTCTCTAAGAGAAAGAAGAGTATGGAAGCGAAATTGTTTTGGGCCTGTGCAGTGAAGCAGAGATTGGTTACAGTTACAAAAGAAGAAATATAAGACAAGGAGTATACTGCGCAAGAAAGATGATAAATTCAGCTTTTCACACTCTGAGTACAAAGGACTAAGGATCAAGTTGCAAGAATGTCAATGCTAAGACTAGAGTTTTTAAAGTATGTGGATGCAGTGGGTGGGTAAAGCCAGATTCACCATTCTGCCTTCTATGCATGTAACAAAAGCTGCACATACCCAATGAATGTGTATATATATATATATAAGTAAAAAAAATAGAGTATGAATAATAAGTAAAATAAAACATTTTACAAGAAGTAAAAAAATAAACCCAGGGATTAGGATGATGTAATACAGGGAAAAGGTAAAGAGAGGGAAGAGTGTAAATATATATATATATACACACACACACACACTTTATATATATATATATATACACTTTATATATATATATATAGACACTATATATATATATATACACACTATATATATACACACACACTATATATATATATATACTTTTAAGTTCTGGAATGCATGCGCAGAATGTGCAGGTTTGTTACACAGGTATACGTGTGCCATGGTGGTTTGCTGCACCCATCAACTCATCATCTACATTAGGTATTTCTCCTAATGCTATCCCTCCCCTAGCTCCCCCACCCCCCAACAAGCCCCAGTGTGTGCTATTCTCCTCCCTGTGTCCATGTGTCCTCATTGTTCAACTCCCACTTATGACTGAGAACATGTGATGTTTGGTTTTCTGTTCCTGTGTTAGTTTGCTGAGAATGATGGTTTCCAGCTTCATCTCAGTACCTGCAAAGGACATGAACTCATCCTTTTTTTATGGCTGCATAGTATTGCATGGTGTGTATGTTCCACATTTTCTTTATCCAGTATATCATTGATGGGCATTCCAAGTCTTTGCTATTGTGAACAGTACTGCAATAAACATACATGTGCATGTGTCTTTATAGTAGAATGATTTATATTCTTTTGGGTAAGCTAGAGAGGATGTGGAGAAATAGGAATGCTTTTACACTGTTAGTGGGAGTGTAAATTAGTTCAGCCATTGTGGAATACAATGTGGTGATTCATCAAGGATCTAGAACCAGAAATACCATTTGACCCAGCAATCCCATTACTGGGTACATTGTATTTTAAGAATTGAGTTCAGTAGTTGTAATTCGTTAAAGTAAGAGGAGGAGCGATATAGATATTAAAAGGATATTGAGAATATATATCAAAAAAAGGAAGAAAACAATTGTAATAAGAAAAGAAAACTCAAAAGTGTTAAATATCAACAATTACAAAAATAGTAATGTCAAAGCACCAGCATCCTTCAAACAATACTAGAGTCTTTGTCACTTTGCCTGAGTTTCTTCTTCTACTGTTCATTTATTTACTCATTCATGTAATAAATATTTATTAGTAGCCTACTATGCACAAAGTATTTTTGGTGGTCAATGAGGATAAACCATTTAAAACGCAATAGTTCCATCCTTATGGAACTTATATTCTGGTCAGTCATTGGCCTCACTGTGGAAAACATGCCAATAGAACAAATGTTAATCTCTCACAGCAATTAATTTGTCTCCTTTTCTTACCCATGATACGTGATGATAGTAGATCTTAAAAGTAAATGTCCACCACTATTATTCAAAATTATCTCTCAGGCTGGGACTGTGGCCTGAAATGATAGCTGAGGCCATTCTTCTTCTGCCACTTTTCAAACCAATCACTCTCAAGATGATTATGCAGACTAAAACCATTTACTTAATTCAGTGATGAAAATACTGAAGTAGCTAGGACCAAGTGCTGAAACTTGATGGCCTCTTGCCATCAACAAATACTCTATGAGCATTATTGTTCAACCCCTTGATTTTAGCTAATTATGCAATTATTCAACACATTTGATAGCCATGTCCACCATGATGTCTGATCTGTCGTACTTCTATATGAGTGAAAAGAGCTTTAAAAGCTGTTCCAAAATATGCTAGACTAACAGATACAAAAAAAAAATGACCACTTAGAAGATGCAATGCTGTAGAGAAAATTATTTTTTATGTTTCTAAATTTTTAGGGTTTTCTAACAAAATGTTACTGAAACTTGGGACCTGTGTCAAAAAAACATAAGCCTGGAACTTATGCCTGGATAGTGAGCACTACAGAGAGATTTACCTCCTGGGGGAATATGTTTACATTTCAAGGAAGATAAGTCCTGGGACCATAAAGACAATTCTTGGATTGTAAAGCTAAAGACACTAGTCATTTCCTCCCACTGAAGAAGTTTATTCACTTTTCTGAGCAAAGAACCAAGATCCTTCTCATTTTGTCTCCACGTATCTCTCTCTCAAAAAAATATGGGTGAGAAGGGGACACAGCTGCCTCTCTTTTCTACCCACTTTTATTTTGCTGGCTCCTCACCTTGAACAGACCTTACAGTGTGGAGAATCACATCTGGTTCTCAACATACTAATGTAGGGCAGGCAAGCTCCAAAGTGGGGCTTAACCCATAAGGGTTCCTGGCTTTACCCAGGAAAGAATTCAAGGGCAAGCTGGAGGTAGAAGAAAACAGCTTTGTTGAAGAGACAGTGTTACAGCTCTGGCAGGGTTACAGCTCTGTGATTGCTCCAGGAGAGCAGGGCTACCCCATAGGCAGAGAGTAGCAGCTCAGGGCAGTTTTGCAGTCATATTTATGCCCACTTTTAATTACATGCAGATTAATGGGTGGCTTATGCAGAAATTTCTAGAGAAGGGGTAGTAACTTTTGGGTTGTCAGGTGATTGCCATGAAAAGGGGTCATAACTCCTGGGTGTTGCCATGGCAATGGTAAGCTGTCATGACACACTGGTGGGCACTTCTTATCAAAAGTTGCTTCTGCTCTGGCCCTGTTTCAGCTAGTCCTCAACTTGTTTCAGTGTCTGAGCCCCACCTCCAGAGTCGAGTCGAGTCACTCCTCCTACGTCAGTACTACCCCTCCAGAATAAGAATTTGGGCAAAGGGGAGTGAGTTGGTGCGGTTATAATGTGCTCTAAGTAAATAGTAACTTGCTCTGCTCTAGAAACCTCATGTTGACATTTGGGATAATATTAAATATAGACATTAAAACTTAACAGGACAAAGTAACATAACTGCTTTTGGAAAGTGATGTTAAAACACATTAAATTTAGTACTCTTTCAAACATCACATATTGAGGCAGAAATCATCAACCCTTTAAGAGGAAACAGATCAGTTTTCTCAAGTATAGACAATTGTAAAAAAAAAAAAAAAAAGGACTAGAAATGAATTGCAGATTAGAAACTATCATTTTGAAAATATAATAAATTACATCTCCTTATACTAATTTTAACTACGCTCCAATTCTTCCACCTGCTGCTTTATTTGGATGAAATTTCCTACTCAGTATTTGGCTTAAACTTTCAAGTGGGGAGAAAGGATGTCTAAAAGAAGAATCTGTGACTCCCCAGATTCATACAGAAAATTAAGATTTAATCTTAAGAATAAGTAGACTTTATTCAGGTCTCCATAATCCTGTTTCTTCCTCCTAATCTAAGAAAAGTTAGATAACAAATGAAACAATTTTATTTTCTTATTTCATTTCATGTAATTTGCTATGTGTTTATCAACTATAAAGGTCAAATTGTGATTTATGAAAATAGGACTAAATTGACAATTTTAAAATAAGATAGCTATGGTATTTTTATGTCACTCTCTTGAAAAATCTACAATGTCTCACTTTGTGAAAGAATGGAAGATGTATCTTTCATCAAGATGCAGAGAGCTACATAAGACAAAATTCTTGCCTTTTCTCAGTGACTTCTGAATTCTTAAGGGAGAGATATCTAAGCATCTTCACTCTATATAACTCCTCTAGTTCTATAGAACTTAACCAGCAGTACAGAAGCATAAAATGTCTCCAAAATATAACCTGCAAATAAAGCTGCAGACTCCATTCAAGAAGACATTTATTTTTATCACAAACTTGAGCATTAAAAGAAGCAATTTTTGCAGTTTCCACAACATAGTGATTTTCCCCTAAAACTAGCCTTGGGAAAAGTAAAAGCTTTACTAGAATTAAAGTAGATGTAGTGACTATTTTTAAGGCCAGACTCAGAGTACCACTATCCTAAAGATCAATCAAGAATATTTTCATGAATTCTTAAGTTACATGCTCTCTCTTTCTCTCTCTTTCTGTCTGTCTCTGTCTCTCTCTTTCTCATGTGTGCATGTGTGTGTAGAAGATAAAAAATGAAAAAAAAAGCAGTCTTGTGGCTGACTGCCAGAGAAACTCTGCTCATAGTTTAATTTTCCAGGGCCAGGCCTGGATTTCTTTGAGAGACTGATCTAAACTTGCCAAAGTCACTCCTAAGATTTATATATGACCAACTGCTATCTGTCCATCCATGACAAACAATGATGGGTATTCCTTACTAGGCTGTATATGCTGATGATTCTCATAATAAACACTTTGCCTTAACAAAAATAAGCTGCTTAATTTTTTTGCAATAATTCCAATAGGGAGAATGAACTATGGTTGAGCCTGTCTGGTAAAACAGATAGCAGGAAAGAATATACTGTAGCCAATTTGCTGCTTTGCATCACATATTTGTCCATGTTACCTACGGAACAAGAAAACAAGTCAATAAAAATAAATCTAGTTCAGGTACAGCATCATATTACTAATTTATAATAATATAACCACTGAGAGAAATGGATGTTTGTGACTTTGTATTATAGCACCTCTGCCAAGAGCTCATTAAACATGAAATACAGAATTGTATAAATTAGAAGACATAGAAAAGGAGAAACATCAGAAGATAGCAAATGCAAAATTTCAGTCAATCTGATCCCTGCAAGGCAAGTTGACATTCTGTTGGGTGTGATTTGCTAGATGAAGTTCAAGGATGCTCTGTCTTTACCTCCAGGGCCATGCCTGACGCTGATGTATTTTCAGGACAGAAGGAAGGTCAGATAACAAAGCCTGTGTCTCTGGGTAGTCTTTAGGGCCACAGTGCGGGCTTGTGCTAGACATTTGCATTGACAGCTCTGCCTGCACTAGCTACTGAAACTCCATGGATTAATTTTCACGGAGTTCCAGTCTCAGCCTACAGCAATCAAGTGAGATTTTTTTAAAAGAGATGTTAGCTTGATTTTCATTATTTTGTGAATAGGCTTCAAATTTTAATAAACTACAGTTGAACTTAGCAGAACAATAGCCATCCTTTACTACCTGTCTCAGGATAAACCAAGAGAATATGAACTTCATTTAATCTTCAAGAATAGTTCATACAGGCCTGCTCCAAGCCAATTAACTTGAAAGTGATGCAACCTAATGTAGTGCCAGCCTTACATCCTTTTTACAAATGTATCTTATAAAAATAGTTCACACACGTGGACAAAGAAATATAGACAAGAACGAGCAGTACAACATTTATTTCAAAATATACAAATATAAGTATGTGTTTATGTGTGTGTGTGCACGCACGTGTTTGTGTGTGAAAGAGAGAGAGACAAAGGATATTATATCTGTAAAATAGTTAAGAAAAAATAAAAATGCCCTTTACTGTATGACACTATTTGTGAAATATCAAGGACACACACACACACACACACACACACACACACAGACACACACACACACACAGATGGGGGAGCCTGGAAGAATAGATATGAAATTGGTAACAACCTCTAGAGAGATGATACATGCCTTAATTCATACAATATTTTAATTAATGTATTGGGAGGTATATAATATTTAACTGTACTACTCATGTTCTAGTTGTCAAATTGGATGTTTATGTGAGTATATGATACTAATTTTATTAAATATATTATGATTTATGTATTAACTAATTTAAAAAATATTTAAAATCCAAGTTCCTCTAGGGCTCAGAGCAGCATTATACTAGGCAAAGAAAAAAATACTGTGTTTTAATACAGCCAATTTTAAATTGAGGACTACAAATATCTAACTATTTAACTGACTGAGTCACAAACTGTAGAAGCCTCTCACTTCTCAAACTGTTGTGCTGTAGTAGGAAAACTTGAAGATCTCTTTTTACTCTAGAATCAGCAATACCAAGTGCTTAACCTAAAATCTTCACAAAATGGAAATATATTATAATGTGGACAATAAGTAGAAACAATGAAATAATTCTGGATTAACCTTGCCCCTCTGTCACATGGTAACACACTAACAAAAATTTAAAATGTACACACCAAATACATTTTTTTCCACTGTACTGACAATTAAGAATGTAGGGAGTGCAGTCAGTGAAGTCAAGTATCAACCTAAAATCCTTAGGTTCATATTTACACATTAGTACCCTCAAAGGATTTAATCTTTGTTTTTCTTCTTTCTTTTTTGTTTCTAGTAACCAGAAGAAACAAAAGCATGGGCTTTGGAAAGAAAAGTTATAAGAGGGGATTTGCCTAATATAAGATTATCTCCCACTCAACAAATCAAATATGTATTTTGATGAAACACTGCTAAAAGAGTCTTTTTTGAAGACAGAATAGAAGTAAATTGATTTCCATTCCTAATGCCTGATTTAACAAGACTATTAAATAATTTCATTCATTGGATATATTTGCTGTCTTACAAGGCTGAAATGATGTTGAGCTATTCATTTTGTTAAAATTTTATACTCCTACATAATGACCTGCATCATGCAATGTACTTTCATGGTTGCTTTCCTTTTAGTGCTAATCTCCATTAGCTATAAAGGATGTCATAGAACCCATTTTGCCAAGCATTGTTGACATAGCTATAGACCAATGCAAAATTCAAAGAATACAGTCATTGTGTTGTGCCCAGACCGTTTATTCCCCGAAGAAGACCACCAGAGTCCAGAGTCAAAGCCAAGCGGCAAGGATCTTTATTGCAAGTTCGAACTTGGTCCCTCTGTTCCACAACATACAAGAGAGCCCCGAACAATGCGTGCGCTCGCTTCTTATACCCCGATGTAAACAGGATATGTAAAGTTACAGAGAAACAAGGGAATTCTTCTGGTTACAGCATTACAATTGGTTTACATTTTAAGTTATACTTTTAGCAGTTTTCTTATCGGTTCCTGCGCTTTTACAATCGGTTGTAACCTTATCGGAGATTCTCCAGGCTATGATAATGTGTTTGTGTTGGGCCCAGGAAGTGAAGGCATATGGGGGGATGTGATGTGTCGGGCTCAAGGCTATGATATATGGAGGAATGTGTTCTTTCAATTGCTGTGTTGCATCTTATTAACTCTTACACTTAACACCACCCACATTTTGTTTCACATTGGAGCTCTTTCTCTGTGATGGACAAACTGCTAAAGCATCAATTATCCCCAGACCAGTTCCTAAGCTATACTCCTTTTAGGAGAAATTTTGAAGGAAGTCCTGAAGACTCAGTCGAGGCAAGAAAAGTTTAATTTACATGTTAAATGGTCATTTCCAAGAGACATGTATGTGTAACCAACAGAGAGTAAACAGAGTCTATAATACTGACTTGATTTAAATATATAGGATGTCACATGAAGCAACTGTCTCTTCATTTCAGACGCTATAAAATAGTCGATGAAAGACACACAGTTCTTTTGTCAGGTATTATAATGTTAAATTCTTTTTTAACACTATTAAGAGAGAAGTTGTTTTTTTCTTTTTTTTCCCCTCTTCTAGCTATTAAAACCTGCCATTAGAAGCTATACAAACTAAGGCATACAATCCAAACCCTGTGTGTCTTGCATAAGAAAAGTGTTCTATTTCCCTGATGCCACTAGTGAAACAAATAAAGGCATGGGCCATTTTTAAGTAAATGAAAACAAGAAACAATTACAGGATGTAATCTATTGTTAAGAATACATTTCAAAAGGAAAAAAGACAAAGGTAGAACAAACAGAAATAACTCAATCCATTTACATTTTGTCCTCTGGGACAAAAATGGACCCATTTGCAACCATGCAAAGCAGTCGTGCATTTGCTGATGGGAAAATGCATACAGATGCCAAATGGGTGCATTAACCCCCCTTGGCATAGTTAATGTAGACATGCCCTTAGGGATCCTTATAAGACCCATCTGTTCAGTCAAGCTTTGCTTAATTGTGTCAAATGCCTGGCAAATGCAGTGTCAGTTAATAGATAATAGATATGTAAATGTTGTTTGTGTTCTTCTACATATGCCCAGGGGCTTTAAAATAAACACATCACATTTTTTAAAATAATTTCCTGTTGGGGATAAAATGATATAGTCTTGCTGGCAGCAGCAGTACTCCCCATAATAGCTTAAACTATTATAATATTTAATATTTTTTGACACATAATATCATCATTTAGGGATTTGGGCCACCCATTCATTTTCTTGTAATCTTGATTACCATGTTTGTTATTTACCTATGGCTTTCTGAAGAGAAATAGCATATTCATGTCCTCTCATTATACACATGTCTCACACACATGTACTAAGTAATATGATTCAGTGAGGAGAGCATAGCTTCTAGAGTTAGCTCATTCTGAACCCCCATCCCAGGATACTTTAAGGGGTATGGGACCTCTGGAAATTTACTTGACCTTTTTGGGCAACAGTTCTCTCTGGTGGCACTGGAAGATAACAAGTTTGGCGTCATAGACTTGGGGAGAATTTGAAATATGGAAGCACTAAATGCATAATAAACCTTCAATAAATAACTATTCTGGCCGGGCGCGGTGGCTCAAGCCTGTAATCCCAGCACTTTGGGAGGCCGAGACGGGCGGATCACGAGGTCAGGAGATCAAGACCATCCTGGCTAACACGGTGAAACCCCGTCTCTACTAAAAATACAAAAAACTAGCCGGGCGAGGTGGCGGCGCCTGTAGTCCCAGCTACTCCGGAGGCTGAGGCAGGAGAATGGCGTGAACCCGGGAGGCGGAGCTTGCAGTGAGCTGAGATCCAGCCACTGCACTCCAGCCTGGGTGACAGAGCGAGACTCCGTCTCAAAAAAAATAAAACAAAATAAAATAAATAAATAAATAAATAAATAAATAACTATTCCCTTTCCCTCTTCACACACTCCATCACTCTGCAAGATCTCAGGTGACATGTTTCCAGAAATTAGACTTCCTCTTCCTTAAGCCATCGGTGACATCACCAACTGACAAGCTTTGAGAATTAAGTTCTTAATATCCCCTTTCCCCTCTATGATGCAAAACTATCATCAATGACACATTTGACAACTCTGAGGGAAATGGATGCCAAAATGTTTTAATCAATGTTAGATTGACAGTTCAGAAACAGAGTAGTAGTCCTCTCTAGGTTTTATGAAAGAAAATCCTTACAGCTTCTTTTCCACCTTTAAAATATCCTTTAAGTGTCTCTTTTTCTCATACTTTAGACATAGAAAGAAAATCTTAAGCCCATAAAAAGCATAAAACACTTAAGAGAGGCTTGACAATCACTCCAGGTGTTGTGAAATAATGAATCAGTTTTGAGACTGACAGCTCATATGCTACAAATATATATATATATATATTTGCCACTTTTTGTTTCCTTTCCACTGACCACATTATTTTTACTCTCCTTAGATGTGGAACATAAGCACTGTTTGGGAAGAGTACATTTTCATATACACCAATGTGTCATTTGAGGAAAAGAAAAGAAACTCCAATTTTGCCCCTTTTAGGGTTCAACAGTATTAGATTATAATATGTTAGGTTGAAATGGCACAACCTATGTTCAGCAGTTTAACTAGATGCTTAGGACCCCTAGGCAGGTGCTCACCCTATGGCGAGAGAAACCTAGATATGGCCAGTGCTAGTTAGAGAGGGGCTGGTTCAGGAAAGAGTCTCTTGCTGATGCTGGGCATCTCTCTTGCTTTAAGCTACTTTGTTACCCCAGATCTGCTTCATAAACAATGGTTGTGTTTGTGAGGGCAAACAATTTTTATATGTAGATTCTAATTAGCATGGCTGGGTGGAAGGCAACGTTAGTAAGTTTAAGAAGGAAGTTTTTTTTCTTCTTCTTTTTTTTCACCTTTGTGTCCCATGAGATACCACTATTAAACCAGGAATGTCATCACTGCAGCTGTGGTCAGGGTTGACATAAACCAGGGTATCTGCCTCTCTTCAACAGAAACCATCAGTTTCAGCACCTTGGCAGCACTAACATGGAGATTGGCAGCACTGAGTGGGGAGGGTTTCCAAGATGGCAGCCTGCCAGCCACATGTGACTCCAAGGCTCCACGCAGCCTGCACCATGCAGTAGTCTCTCAGGGAGCAAGGTGACCTTGATTCCGGGCAGAGCTGGGGGAGACTTGCCTAAATCTAACACCCAGCAGTCAGGCAAGACCAGTGGCTTGGTGTTAGATAGAGATGATGCTGCTATCTAAAGGTGGAAAATCTGAGTTTACTGCTTGAATTAGAAAATGCCTCTTTCAGATTTGGAAGTAGCATGGGTAGCATACTCACTGATACCAGGTCCCTGGCTTCTAATAGTGACTGTGAATCTCATTCTCTCAAAAGTGATTCATGTTACAATACTGAAGAAAAGTGACCAGCATTGACATTGTAAGCCCTTTGGAGAGTGGGATTGTCCCAAAAAGACTTGCCCTAAAAAGATCTGTTTGTAGTTCTAAAATTGAGTTTGGGGGTCACATTAATTTTATTATTCTAAAAGACTATTGAATGAGGATTAAATCTCACTTCCAGCTACACATAATTATGAAGAGTAGCTTGCATGAGCTATCTGGTATTTAATAACAAACCACACTAAAAGGTCATGATGGAAATCCGGGTAGCTCTTATATTGGTGTCACTTGGGATTAGCCCTGTTACCTACCTGGAATTATATCCAATGTTATTTTGGGGCATGTGAAGGCATTTTGAAAACACTCTTGTGGTTTTTAGAATGCTTTTGTTCTAGATAAGAGTGTTTACTTGACACCATTTCACATTTTTCAGAAGTCTTAACAAAAGATATGATAGATACACCTTTATTTCAATTGTAGCACTAGGTCTCACTTTAATCAAGTTATACTGACTGAGGAAACTAAGGATAAGAGACGATTTATTTTTCCAACCAAAAGAAAAATTGGTCCTCATTATTTCCTCAAAGCTCTGTTTGAAAACAGTACAATTCTATTTTTAGATTATCTCTTTTTTTCCCATATCTGACCAGATGACACTAAAAGAAGCCAATTGGCATTTTTAACACTCTCCCTGAAATCTTCCTTAGACAGATCCAACAGTTCTTACTAGCTTCTATCTTCCAAGTTGCCACAGGCAATATTTTGCCAATTTTTCTGCCACCATTTGCCAAATTTTCTGATGGAGAAAAGATTTCCATTTCTCGAGCCTCTGACGGCTTTTCTCAGGGCTTTATTAGTCTCCAGTAGAAGCTTTTTTGACTCCCTTATAGATTCTTCCTATCATAATTTTGCAAAAGCAATGTCATATATTTTAAGCTTTTCAAAATTATTATTATTGCAATGCTCTACTTATGTTTATTCATTTCTATGTGCTGCATTAAAAAAATCCCCAAACTCAGTGGCTTAAAACAACAATAATGCATTATTTCTCAAGATTTGAGAATGTGTTTCCTCTGTTGGTCTTGCCTGGAGAGACTCATATGGCTGCAGTCATCTGAAGGCCTTGACTGGGACTGGAGGTCACAGGTCTCTGGCCTCGGCTAAAATAATTGGAATGGCTGTGATAGTTGGACCTCATGCTCCCCATGGACTTTCATCACAGGTATTATCCAGTAAAGATGCTAGCTTTTGCCTCTTTCCATCATATACGATGACTTTTCAGTAAAGCATCTTGTGTTAGGGCTGCAACCACTATTTGTCAAAGGAGTCATTAGTCAGGAAAATAGCAGCATGACACAGAAGAGAGCAAGGACACACGTGACCAGCCAGGCACCTCTGCATTGGTCCTTTACTACATCTGACCACAAACTTCAGGGAACAGCAGGCCCTGCTCCACTTTTGCTTTCCAAGTGACATACACATTTTCATCCAGCCAACTCAAACCTGGAACCATTCTGGGAAGAGAACTCTAGGAAACATAGATCTCAGATGAACCAGATTAAAAGAATTCAAACCACCACATTTCTCTCCTTCAAATACACTTAGATTTTCTGAATCTCACTTCTTACAACTAAGAGAATTGGAACGTTAATAATGTAATAATCAGGGTCATAGCAGAAAATATATGAAATACTCAAAGGTAGAGGATTTCATAGAAGTACCAATTATCAAACTTGGACAGGTTTGGGGAATCAGAAAGGACTGTGATGAATCCAGAAAATAACAACAGTGGCACAGTATTTTCACTTCTGGGTCGAAAGGGGCAAAAAGAGGTAATGCTATTAGAGAAGACTAACGATAGCTTAAGATGGTGGAAGAGGGGCCACCCAGAAGGAGTTTTTGACATACAATGCAGCAGGTCTCCTAGAACTGCAGCCAGGTAAAGAATAAGAAAAAAGAAAACATCCTGCTATCCAATCTTCTGTCCCCCATTGCCATGACCCAAGAAAAAGTTCAAGGAGCTTGGATGATGCAGTCCCTAGAGGTTAGATGCTTTCTTGGGGAACACCAGAGGAGTAAAAACGGGGCAGGAAATGGAATTAGGCAAGAAAATGTGGGGGAAATCGTCACAAACCATCCTTTTTCTCTCTTCAGTGGATCTGTGGCATTCCTAGAACCTTGGTCTTATGGGACCATATATAGAATTAGAGGTGGAGTTAAAGCCTTAGTACCAAATATATTGAGAGGTCCAATTAGAGACGCCTGCATAAAACTAACGTGATCTTAAGGTTCCCTCAGATAATGATTGAAAACTGTAAGACAATTCTCTATGTCTTCTGTGAAGGGAGAGCACAGGAATACCCTCTTTTTTTCTCAGCCCAGACTTGAGCAAAAATCAGAAATAAAAGTCTCCTTGGGAACTCCTAAGAAGAAATTCGTATTTCAGGGATCGTGAATAAAATTCATCTTACTCACTATAAAATGAATGACTTGTAAAATCTTGAGGCAAATATTTTTTAAATTGGTCTTGCATTAATGTTTCTCCCTGGAAGCCTATCAGAAGTAAATCCATATCCTTCCTGGGTAAATTCACCTTAAACTCAGGACTCAAAATATTCTCAAAAACTAAGGTCCAAGAAGCATGAATCCACAATCTCACATTAATTTCAAAAGTAGTAGAGAAGAGGCTGCCATGAGCAAGATTTCATATGGACGAGAGCAAGAAGTGGTCTATGGAAACAAAACTGCAGACCGAAGATATTGACATTACCAGAAGTGGGCTTGAAAATAAGTATAATACACTTACTAGATTTAAAAATAACACAATAAACTTAAGTGTTATGAAGGAACAGCTTATACGTAAATTAATCAAACTGATACGAAAAATTATATAAGGAAAAACTTAAAATTAAAAATACAAATTAAAATCATTGTTTAATCTTAAGGTTAGGGCTTAATTTAGGAGACAGTTGGTGAGCTGGAAGACTGAAGCAGCAAAAAAACATAGGGGACTATACAAAAGGACAAGACTCTTCAAGGGTAGGTTGGAAAGGCCTAATACAGGCTAATTACATTTTAAGAGTAAGTAGCAGAGATTATGAGGAAGAGGCCAAAAAGAAATATATAATGACTGAAATTTTTCAAAAAATGATTTAAAATGCATTCCTAGATTCAGAAAGCTCTAAAAGTTTCACACCTGGAGACACGATAGTAAAATGGTCAAAAACCAAAGGAAGAACTTAAATGCAGCCATAAAGAATAGATTACCCCAAAGAAAAAGAATAACAAATAGACAAGCAACTAACTTTTGGAAATTGAAAACTAATGAAATATTATCTTCAATGAACTAAGAATAGAATATACTATCAACCTAGAAGCCAACACTAAGAAAAGCTGTCTTTCGAAAATAAGAGCTAAATAAGAATATTTTTAGAAGAGTCTTCAAGAATTTGCTACCAACAAATCCACACCAAAGGAACTCCTTAAAAAGGATGTATTTAGTAAAGAAGGAAAATTACCCCAGATGCAAAGTCTGTAATAAAAGACAAAATGATCAAGAAAGTTAATGATAAATATGAATATTTAAAATACTAAAAGAGGCCAGGTGTGGTGGCTCAAGCCTGTAATCCCAGCACTTTGGGAGGCCGAGACGGGAGGATCACGGGGTCAGGAGATCGAGACCATCCTGGCTAACACGGCAAAACCTCGTCTCTACTAAAAAATGCAAAAAACTAGCTGGGCGATGTGGCCGGCACCTGTAGTCCCAGCTACTCAGGAGGCTGAGGCAGGAGAATGGCCTAAACCCAGGAGGCGGAGCTTGCAGTGAGGTGAGATCCAGCCACTTCACTCCAGCCTGGGCGACAGAGGGAGACGCCCCCGTAAAAAAAAAAAAAAAAAAAAAAAAAAAAATTAAATGAATAACAGTAAAAATACTGTCTAATTTGGGGGATAAAGGAATGTTAAAGGAGAAGTACTACAAAATATCATAAGATGAATGGAATTGGTGAATAAAATTATTCATAAGGGGGATAAAATATTGATTAAATTTATACAGTGCTAAGTAAAATAGATACATTTAAATCATTTGAATAACATTTATAATACTATAAACCAAGGATATATTTTCAACTAGTGGTAGTAGTAAAAAAGAAAATAACATGAAAGAGAAACCCAATCAACCCAAAAGAAGAAGAAAGGGAAAAGTATGAAGGAAAGAATAACAAAGGACAGAAAGGGGAGAGGAGGAGAAGGCTGGGGAGAGAGAGATCAAACAGATAGTAGCAAATAGCTTAAAAGAAATAGGCCCAAATACGTCAGTAATTACAAAGAGAATAAATAGCTGAAATTTTTTAACTAAAACATTGAGTAGCAAAACAGGAGCAACATCTAAAATATAAGGTAGTTATACTGGTAGATCAAGCAGAGAAAGAATGGCTAATTATATAGTATTTTTTAACAGCATACACATTCAGTAAATAAAAATGAAACATAGATTATTCTAATAATTAAGACAATACTAATTTTAAAAATTTAAAGTAAATCTTTAAACTCTGAAAATGGCTACACAGATCAGTGGGGCTATGGAGGACTCCCTTTTTTTCTTCAAGTTTGTATTTGCCAAACTCATAGATATGTTTATAATTAGAAAACAACAAAATAAAATAAAGTCATTTCACTTTGGTAATAACTCAAAATAGTTGTTCAGAGAATCAAAGTTTCCTTTCCTCTGCTTATGGGAGTTTAAATTTTTGATTAGGATATGGTATTCTGGATGTTCAGAATAACTATTTTTTTAATATTTGAAAAAAACATGATAGGAAAGAAGTAAAACAGTGTTAAGCACTAAGCATTCACCATTGTTTTGGCAAAATATTTCAAAATCACCAAGTGTGCTGTAAACATTTTGATGAAAGCTAAAAGACTAGGTAAGTGAAAGGAATAAAAAGCAAAAAGAAACATAAAAACATGTATAATTTATTGATCCATTACTGTGTGCTGGAAGTTTCATTATATTAATTCCATTTGACAATACTCTGAAGTCTATACCATCATTATTCCCATATTGTGGAAGAGGAAACTTCTGATAAAAAGATATGTAGTGTCCTGTAATGTAGTTGGTGATTGAGCCAGGATGTGCAATGTGAGGAAAATGTCTCCACCTGCCGTGGGTTGCATCATAACTGTAAGATACCATTTTCCTTTTGCAGTGATGAGTATATTATTAGACTATAAGGGATTATAGATTCTTCTAATAAACTATTACGACAGTGACATATATAACATATTATGACCGTGAACTATTGATATGGTTTGGCGGTGTCCCCATCCACATCTCATCTTGAATTCTCACATGTCATGGGAGGGATCTGGTTGGAGGTAATTGAATCATGGGGACAGGTCTTTCCTGTGCTGTTCTCCTGATAATGAATAAGTCTCAAGAGATCCAATGGTTTTAAAAAGGAGAGTCTCCATGCAGGAGCTCTCTCTTTGCTTGCTGCCATCCACGTAAGATGTGACCTGCTTCTCCTTTCCTTCTGCCATGATTGTGAGGCGTCCTCAGCCATGTGGAACTGTAAGTCCAATAAACCTCTTTCTTTTGTAAATTGCCCAGTCTCAGGTATGTATTTATCTGCCTCATGAAAGTGGACTGAAATATACCTTGGAAAGCATTGTTAAACTTCCTTTAGATTTTTTTTTTTCAAACTGTAAGGTGCTTCTTACCTTCTCATCTCAAGGTGCTATCTTCTCTCATTCTAATCCTGGCTATGTAAAATGTCGTCCACTTACTTTTGACTTCTTTCATTTCTTATTGATAAACTGATAGTAGTTAATTAAAGCATAAAAGGTTTTGGGGGTTATTTGGTAGAAATATGAGAAGCAGTATTTTGACAAAGCATATTAAAATATCTCTGCCACACACAAGTCCACAAATCCCAATTAGTGAGGTTCAATCTAAAATTATAGGTTGCAACTATTCAAACTCTAAAGTTATACTTCTATATTTAGACCCATGCTTTCCACTCTAGGGAAATCATGATTTAAATTCCACTTCCATTTTCTCATTTGTTTACTGAGAATAATAGCACCTGAATGTTACTTCCCAAGCAACATGTGACAAACTGATAATACAGAGCCAAAAAATAAAAATAAAAAGAGTACAGAGTCAAAAAAATAGAAAAGAGAGAGAGATTTTACATTGAAGTGAACAAGTTACTGAGAGTGATGGAAATATGAATAATTTAGTCTACAAAATCTTTCTATTCACTCAAATAATTTGGTTGTAAAGAGAGAGGTCACACAGTTACTTTCCTTCAATTTTTAATCCTTTCCTTAGTAACTATAGGGGGTATTTTCTGTTGCCCAAACAAAGACACATAAGTAATGATTATCATCAGACTTTCTGGTTCAGTATTTATTAGAGGAAAATCCAAGACCCAGGAACAAGATAAGACATGTGGTTTCTTATTATGCAACAAGGTTCCGAAAGAGCATAGGGGAATTTAGCAGGGCTTGTTGGATATCGCATTCATGGAGAGGAACTCTCGCCCTTGAACATGGAAATGTCTTTTTTACATTTTATGATTGGGGAAATAGCAACTTCAATCCTAGTGAGAACATGGGTCTGGATCCAACAACAGCATGAGTTGGCAAATCACTGACCTTCTCCCTTGTTTCACTATATTATCACTTATCTTCTGTGAGAGCATTAAGACCTTCTTCCGTAAGTCAGTTTCGCTAGAAGCAGAGTCTGAGACAAGGATTCTTGAGCAAATGATTTATGGAGTGACTGCTCTCAACTGAATCCAGTACAGGAGCAGGTAATAGGATTGAACTGAGGAATAAACTGGGCAAAGAAATGGGCTTAGCTGAAGTCTAGCCTGATCAAACAGGGCTTTCTGGAGTATGACTGACACTAGAGAGTTGCCTCAACTTGAGGAAAGAGGGGTGACTATTTGTGTCCAGTATCTATTAAAAACTGGCTATCAGCTGTCTCTGAGGAAAGGCTTTACTCCTCTGACATGTCTGGGTGAGTAATTCCTTTTAGTCAAGAACAATTCTCAAGAACAGAATGTAACTATGAGCTGTTAATAGCCAACATCCAAGCAGTAGAAGGTTGGAAGCACTGATCTGGTAAAAGAGATTTGAGTAAGGCAGCAATAATGTCTTTTATACTTTCCCAATGCCCAATAATGGGGTCCCAGGAGATAGCTCTTTAGAGGCCGCCCCATCACACCAAGTGTGTTTGTACCCTAATCTGATACGTATGGTGCACACTTTTGGGCTTTCCTCATCTCCATCCTTCAGATGGCTCATATTTTTCCTAGTATTCTTTCTGCCTTACACACTAAATGGTTAGTTGATTTAAGTAGGATTGGGGACAATATCCTTTTCATCACATTTCTTTCCTAAAATAATAACGATTATAAAAATAGTTTTATAGGAAAATCCTAGGTGGTAGATTCACTGATTAACTTGGTTTAATTTAGGCTATTTCCTTAATTAGAGAGTCAGGGATGATGCAGTTCACATGGCTTAAGGGATTTAGTGCCGCTTCTTCATGATTTCCATTTAACTGAACTGTGTAGCACCACAGAAGCATCAGGCCATCTCAGCCATACCACACCACCACATGTAAACTTTTCCCACTCTCAAGGTAGACTGTTTTCTGGTCCCTTGATTTGTTACCAGCATTCCATGTTGGACACCAATAAAAATGCCTTGGCCAGTCAGGCATGGTGGCTCATGCCTGTAATCCCAGCACTTTAGGAGGCTGAGGCAGGCGGATCATGAGGTCAGGAGTTCAAGACCAGTCTGGTCAACATAGTGAAACCTCATCTCTATTAAAAATACAAAAAATCAGTCAGGTGTGGTGGTGTGTGCCTGTAATCCCAGCTACTTGAGAGGCTGAGGCAGGAGAATTGCATGAACACGGGAGGTGGAGGTTGCAGTGAGCCAAGACTGCACCACTGCACTCCAGCTCGGGTGACAGTGTGAGATTCAGTCTCGAAAAAAAAATAAGCCTTAGCCATAGTAGCTATTTCAATAACAGAAAGACAACGGTCATATAGAACACATTTTGTTTGCTGAACAGCATTTATTGGAAAAAAATCAATAGAAACTGAAAAAATAGCAAGTGTGTCTGCACACCATCGCCCACCTCAATATGGTCCAGTAAACTAGTATTTAGTAGGACTAGGCATAGATACCAGGGAAGGAACCTGGACATTGGTAGTGGAGATTTTTTAGTTATATGATTGGAGAAGAGCCCGTTTCTTCTCCTAGCTTTATTGGTAGGCTGGGGTTCAAGCCAGGAGACTGCAGTTATCCAACATAACAGAAACTTGTTATCTGACCCAATTCTACCATTTTAGTAATCAAAGTTGGAAGCACTAGCTGGAGTATAATTTGTAGGTTGTAGATTTTATGATAAATGGAAAGGTGACCTGATTTCCTACCTCATTTTACTATCATTTAGAGTATTTTGGTAAAGTCAATTTTGATACCATGTTAGAGGAGGCCTAAAGTAACAGGAAATCAGTACTGAACAAGTCGTACTTTCATTTTTATACAGGAAAATTGAGTTATTTTTAAAAATGTAATCTCTCGCTACCTAAGAAGAAACTTAGAATTATCAAATATAACTGGAAGGACTTTATAGCAATCATCCAGTACAATATCCACATAGCAAAATTAAAATATAATTATAAGTGGTGATAAAGATACAGATTTTCTCAGGTTCTAAAGGTCTATGTGCCAGTTCAAGTCCTCTGAGAAGCAGATGTCAAGATGGGTGATATGGTTTGGCTCTGTGTCCCTATCCAAATCTCATCTCAAATTATAACCCCACATATCAGGGGAGGGGCCTGGTAGGAGGTGACTGCATCATGGGGACAGATTTTCCTTTCACTGTTCTCATGATACTGAGTGAGTTCTAACGAGATCTGATCATTTCTGCATTCTCTCTCTCTCTCTCTCTCTCTGTTTTTCTCTCTCTCCTGTTTCTTCATGGTAAGATATGCCTGCTTCCCCTTCACCATGATTGTAAATTTTCTGAGGCCTCCTAATCATGCTTCCTGTTAAGCCTACAGAACTGTTAGTAAATTAAACCTCATTTCTTTATAAATTACCCAGTCTCAGGTATGTCTTTATAGCAGTGTGAGAATGAACAAATACAGAAAATTAGTACCAGGAAAGTGGGGCACAGTTATAAAGATACCTGAAAATGTGAAATTGAGTTTGGAACTGGGTAACAGGCAGAGGTTGGAACAATTTGGAGGGCTCAGAAGACAGAAAGATGTGGGTAAGTTTGGAACTTCCTAGGGACTTCTTGAATTGTTGTGACCAAAATGCTAACAGTGATGATGAATTCCAGGATGGTCTCAGTTGAAGATGAAGAACTTATTGGAAACTGGAGTAAAGGTCACTCCTGCTATGCTTTAGCAAATAGACTGGTGGCATTTCTGCCCTTGACCTAGAGATCTGTGGAACTTTGAATTTGAGAGAGATGACTTATGGTGTCTGGTGGAAGACATTTCTAAGCAGCAAAGTGTTTAAGAAATAACCTGGCTGTTTCTAAAAGTGTATGCTCACATGCCTGAACAAAGAGATTATCTGAAATTGGAACTTACATTTAAAAGGGAAGCAGATAATAAAAGTTTGGAAAATTTGCAGCCTGGCCATGTGGTAGAAAAGAAAACCCCATTTTTGGTGAAGAAATTAAGCCTGCGGCAGAAATTTGCATAAGTAAAGAGGAGCTGAATGTTAATCTACCACAACCACAACGGCAATGGGGAAAATGTCTGTAGGGCATTTCAGAGACCTTCACAGCAGTCCCTCCCATCACAGGCCTGGAGCCCTAGTAGGGAAAAATGGTTTCATGTGCTAGGCCCAGGGCCCTGCTGCTCTATGCAGCCTTAGGACATGAAGCTCTGTGTCCCAGCCTCTCCAGCTCATGCTGTGGCTAACAGAGGCCAAGGTACAGATCAGGCCATGTTTCAGAGGGTCCAAGCCCCAAACCTTGGCAGCTCCATGTGGTGTTGAGTCTGCAGGTGCACAGAAGGCAAGAGTTGAAACTTGGGAGCCCCTGCCTAGATTTCAGAGGATGTATGAAAACATCTGGATGTCCAGGCAGATTTCTGTGGCAGGGGCAAAGCTCTCATGGAGAACCTCTGCTAGAGTAGTGTAAAGGGGAAATGTGGGGTTGGAGTCCCCACATAGAGTCTCCACTGGGGCACTGCCTAGAGGAGCTGTGAGAATAGGGCCACCATCCTCCAGATTTCAGAATTATAGATCCACTGACAGCTTGCACCATGTGCCTGGAAAAGCTGTGGATGCTCAATGCCAGCCCATAAAAGCAGCTGCAGGGGCTGTACTTGCACCTTGCAGACCCATAGGGGTGGGGCTGCCCAAGGCCATGGGATCCCACCTCTTGCATCAGCATGCCTTGGACATGAGACATGGAGCACGGGAGATTATTTTCAAGCTTTAAGTTTTAATGACTGTCCTGCTGATTTTCAGACTTGCATGGGGCCCATAGCCCCTTGGTTTTGGCCAATTTCTCCCTTTGGCAACAGGAGCATTTACCCAATACCAGTACCCCCATTGTATCTTAGAAGTCATTAGCTAGTTTTTGATTTTACAGGCTCATAGGCAGAAGGGACTTGCCTTATCTCAGATGAGACATTGAACTTGGACTTTTAAGTTAATGCTGGAATGAGTTAAGACTTTGGGGGACTGTTGGGAAAGTGTGGTTGGTTTTGAAATGTGAGAAGGACACGAGATTTCAAAGGAGCCAGGGGTGCATTGGTATGGTTTGGCTCCGTGTCTCCAACTAAATCTCAGCTCAAATTGTAATCCCCATGTCTCAGGAGAGGGACCTAGTGGGAGGTGATTGACTCATAGGGATGCTTTCCTCCTTGCTATTATGGTGACAGTGAGTGAACTTTTATGAGATCTGATTTAATTCAAGATGGATTAGAGACTTAAATGTTAGACCTAATACCATAAAAACCCTAGAAGAAAATCTAGGTAGTACCATTCAGGACATAGGCATGGGCAAGGACTTCATGTCTAAAACACCAAAAGCAACGGCAGCAAAAGCCAAAATTGACAAATGGGATCTCATTAAACTAAAGAGCTTCTGCACAACAAAAGAAACTACCATCAGAGTGAACAGGCAACCTACAGAATGGGAGAAAATTTTTGCAATCTACTCATCTGACAAAGGGCTCATTTCCAGAATCTACAAAGAACTCAAACAAATATACAAGAAAAAAACAAACAACCCCATCCAAAAGTGGGGAAAGGATATGAACAGACATTTCTCAAAAGAAGACATTCATACAGCCAACAGACACATGAAAAAATGCTCATCATCACTGGCCATCAGAGAAATGCAAATCAAAACCACAATGAGATACCATCTCACACCAGTTAGAATGGCAATCATTAAAAAATCAGGAAACAATAGGTGTTGGAGAGGATGTGGAGAAATAGGAACACTTTTACACTGTTGGTGGGACTGTAAACTAGTTCAACCATTATGGAAAACAGTATGGCGATTCCTCAAGGATCTAGAACTAGATGTACCATATGACCCAGCCATCCCACTACTGGGTATATACCCAAAGGATTATAAATTATGCTACTACAAAGACACATGCACACGTATGTTTATTGCGGCACTATTCACAATAGCAAAGACTTGGAATCAACCCAAATGTCCATCAGTGACAGACTGGATTAAGAAAATGTGGCACATATACACCATGGAATACTATGCAGCCATAAAAAAGGATGAGTTTGCGTCCTTTGTAGGGACATGGATGCAGCTGGAAACCATCATTCTTAGCAAACTATCACAAGAAGAGAAAACCAAACACCGCATGTTCTCACTCATAGGTGGGAACTGAACAATGAGCTCACTTGGACTCCGGAAGGGGAACATCACACACTGGGGCCTATCATGGGGAGGGGGGAGGGGGGAGGGATTGCATTGGGGAGTTATACCTGATATAAATGATGAATTGATGGGTGCTGACGAGTTGATGGGTGCAGCACACCAACATGGCACATGTATACATATGTAACCTGCACGTTATGCACATGTACCCTAGAACTTAAAGTATAATATAAAAAAAAAAAAAAAGTATGCGGTACTTCTGTTTTCTTTTTTTTTCTCTCTCTCTCTCCTGCTCCACCAAGGTAAGCTGTGCTTACTTCCCCTTCGCCTTCCACCATGATTGTACATTTTCTAAGGCCTCCTAGTCATGCTTCCTTTACAGACTGCAAAATTGTAAGTCAATTCATCCTTTTTTCTTCATAAATTACCCAGTCTCAGGTATGTCTTCATAGCAGTGTGAGAATGAACTAATACAATGGGCTTAGAGGTACAAGAGTTTGTTTATGGGAAAATGCCAGCCAAGGGTAAGGAGGAACAAGCAGGAATTGGCAGAGCAAATATCCAAGCCATCAGGCAGGTCTGACACTTGTAAAACAGTGGAGGTAAAGAGGGTTGGACAGAAGAGCCTCATACTCTAGTGCATTTTTAGTAATTTTCAGCAAGGATGGTGGGATGCACTAAAGTAACCATTGTCATTATAGGTAGTTTTAGCAAATAATTATATAGGATAACCAGTTCAATTTGAATTTGACATCAATAAAAAATAATTTTTAGTAGACTATTGCCCAAATATTGTATGTATACTTGCACCCAAAAAATTACTTACTGTTGACCTGTAGTAAAAATTAATTGGTATCCTGCATTTTGTGTGGCAACCCTAATTACAGGTAATCCCTATCAGTTAGAAATGGACTAGCACTAATACCCTACTGTGCTTAGTCATTATATGAGAGCAACCAGAGTTAAGTGGAGACTTGAAGCAAACATGTAATTGAAGAGGCAGCAGAAGGGACTGTCAGTCAGCTGTGCTCCTCACAGTAGGTTATCCTGAAGATTTGAGCAGCATACATGAATGCCACAGACTTGCATACAGCATGCAAAACACTGGCCCGTTCAACATGTATTTCATAAAGTTTGGGGACACCTAGTTGTCTAGTGCCTGACTCTTACCTAAAAACCTGGAGAGCAAGGAAGGGGCTGACTCCCTGCTAGTGGATGAGTCAAGAAGGAACTGGCTGCCTTGAAGAATCTGCACTTCCAGAGTTTGTCCTAGCAAAAACTGTGGGCATTTTCCTTGGACTGAGGGTAGGCCAGAAAGAGTGGGATGCCAGTGCTTGGGAATATTCCTGTTATCTTTGACACTATCCATCCAAGATGACAGCCTGACGCAGTGCTCAGGCCTGGAATGGAGACTAGTGATAAAACCAAATCAATAAGAACTGGTTGTCAACAACAAGCCAGAGATGCATCACTTGAACCAGGTGGAACAAGAGAAAGGTCTCAGGAATGAGGTGTCACCAAAAACAAATAAAAGCCCTCTATGTCACTTTTGCCACGGCAACAAACAGCTCCCAAATCTCAATAGTTTATAATAAGAAAATGTATATATTGTTCTTGTTATATATGATGGGTATATAGTACTTTAACTTCAGCTTTGATCAGCTGTAAGATTTCAGAAGGTCTACTATCCATGTGTCTTTTCAGTCCAGAATCCAGATTGGAAGAGAAGAAATCTTGAGGATATGCTGTCCTCATAGCAGACAATAGACCCTTGAGGGGAGTGAGCTGTGGCACACATGCTCTGTTAAGCATCCACTGAGAACTTCCACATCTTCCCTTTCCAATATTCAAAGTAAAATGTGTGGCCAAACCCAAAGCAATTGGGTGGAGGTGCCTCTTGGGTGGCAATAGGAAGTCTCATGCAAGGGTTTATAGATGAATAGCACTATTCCAAGGAAGAGAGATGTATTTTTAAGTTGTTATGGATTGAATTGTGTCCCCTACCTACAAGAAAAAAATCTACTGGAATTCTAACTCCTAGTACCTCACAATGTGATCTTGTTTGGAAATAGGGTCTTTACAGACATGATCAAATTAAAATGAGGCCACTGAGTGTTCTAATTCAGTACGACTGGTGTGCTTATAAAAAAGAGGAAATTTAGACACAGAGTCGCACACACTAGAATGCCAGGTGAAGGTGAAGGTACTCATAGGCAGAGATTATAATGATATGTCTAAAAGCCAAGGAATGCCAATGATTGCCAAAACACCCACCAGAAGCTTAGAGAGAAGCCTAGAACAGATTCTCCCTCTCAGTGCCTGTGAAGAAAACAATTCTGAATTTTGATCTCTGACTTCTAACCTCTTGAACTGTGAGAGACTAAATTCTTGTGGTTTAAGCTACCCAGTTGGTGGTACTTACAGCAGCCTTAGCAAACTAGTACAGGAATAAAATCATCTAAAACATCTGCCAAGTGCAGAGAGTGTCCAAGCCAGATGATCTATACTTTCCATGACAAAGTCTTTCTGCTCCTCTTCCACTTACGGCTTTGACACACCAACTCTTGAGGGGTCACTAACAACAGCATTTCTGATTTAACCTGCATCTTGAGGAAGTCTCTAATTAATATTAGATTCAGAGTTTTTATTACATGTGACAACGGACAATTTTGTTACTCAATTAAGACTATGTTTTGTGACTTCAAGTAACCGAAAGTAACCTTCATAATGCCAGTAGGAGTCAGAAATGTCATGGGCTTTGCTGAAGTGTTTTATTCAGGACTAAGGAAAAAATTAGGCCTCAAAGCAGTTTTAAAGAGACAATGAAAAATCCAGGTAAAGTAGCTATAATTGTATTCAAGAGTTGTGCTTGTTTGAAGAAACACACACTCATTTTACAAATGAAGAAACTTAGACTTGGAGAATGTAAATGAGTTGCTTAAGGTCAAACAACTAATTAGTGGCAGAGCTGGGACTAGATCCAGATTCTTCCCTTTCCCTGTTTAATTTCCACTAAACTCTGCTGACTTATCTTGTAGATGGCAGAATTATTTTTAGACTATCAGAAGTGCTGGTTTTTTTGTTTTGTTTTGTTTTGTTTTCCAGTACAGCCACATTGAAACACAGTTAGGCAGTTCCTCAAAATGTTAAACATAGGATAACCATATGACCTAACAATTCCACTTTCTGGTTTATATTCAAGAAGAATGAAAATATATTTACACAAAAATGTATACACAAGTTTTTCACAGTGGCATTATTCATCATAGCCAAAAGGGTGGAAACAATCCAAATCTCCATCAACTCATGTAGAGCTCAAAAAAGTGTAGTATACCATACAATGAATATTATTCCACAATAAAAAGGAATAAAGTGCTGATACAAGCTACGGCATGATCCTTGAAAACATTATGCTGAGTGAAAACTCAGATCACTGAAGACCATACATTATTTGATTCCATTTATATGAAATGTCCAAAATAAACAAATGTATAGATACAGAAAGTAGATCAGAGATTGCCTATAATGGTGGGAAGTGGGTAATGAGTAACTTCTAATAGGCATAGAGCTTCTTTGTGGGGAGATTCGAACCTTCTGAACTTACTTGTGATGGTTGCACACCCCTGTGAACATATCCCCAACCACTGACTTGTACAATTTAAATGGGCAATTTTATAGTGTGTGAAGTATATCTCAATAAAGATGTAAAACAAAAGGAATACATTTTACTTGAAGCAAAATCATTGTATATTTTATTTTTATTTTTTTAATAGAGATGAGGTCTTGTTATGTTGCCCAAACTGGTTGTGAACTCCTGGGCTCAAGGGATCCTCCTGCTTCAGCCTCCCTAAGTGTTGGGATTACAGGCATGAGCCAGCATGCCCAGCTTTAGCATATTATTTTAATCAAGCCAGAAGAAACACTGGAATTTTTTTTACTATTTAAATCTTCCCACAATTTTTCTCTTTTGTTCTGCAACTTGGCCAAGACCTTAGAACATGCTCAGCAAAAAGTGCCATCTGGTTCAAAGATTTGTCATATTACCAAAAAGGAAGCTTATCAGTTTATGTAGAAAAAAAATTGCATTTAGTGTTCTACAGCAAAGCTAGTATTTTCACTGCTTGAACAAATTTTAGTGAACCTGAATTGTATCTTGCCCTCTTTACCAACTCAGCAACTCATGTATTCATGTCTTGTAACTTAGTCCTGAACAGCGTTACTCTCAGCAGAAATCATTCATGAATTAAGACTTAAAATACGGTACTTTAACATTGGAAGATAATGACCTTTAGATACCCCAAAGAATGTGGAATAATTCTCTCTCTATTCCTTATTCAAAGCACTGTAACAATCACATGAAGATGTTACATAATCTTAAGAAGTATAACTTTCAAACTGTCATATATGCATTTATTCACCAGGTTATAAAGATTAACTCTTCTCTATAATTTAATGTATCTCTAACAGCAAAATCTTATGAGTATAAATCACAATATAAATGTTTTAGAAAATTGGCATCACAAAATTCAATGATTGGTAAAAACTGAACTTTTTAATGAGATCTTAACAACTTCAATTTATTTATTTTTTAGTGTCTCTATTACAAACACAATTAAGTATAAGGTCACCCTTGAGAAACCTTTAAAAGATTTTGCAGGAAATCTTAGTAAAAAAGTACACAAAATGTACAGAAGGTAGTTGCAAAAAGACTTGGAAGGCTTTCTAAAATCAATAGAGAAAATGTAAATAATATTATTGACTAAAGATACCTCACATTGTTATTACAATTATATTTTTACCTTCAATCGGTTTGACCTTAATGTATCTTTAGGCAGCATTGATTACTTTTACCTTCATGAAATTCTTGCTTCTTCTCTTGATTCTGTAATCTTACTCTACCTTTTATCTAAGGCCACATTTTTCTCTGAACTTTCTTTCATTTTTTTCCTTCCATTTTTAAAATCTCTCCTAAAATCATGAAAATCAGAGCTTCCTAATAGTAGAATATTTAATAGCACTCCTTGTCACTCCCTCCACCCCCTTCTCTTATGTATGATCTCTTGAGCTCTCTCTTTAAGCATGAAGTTCTAAGAGCCCAAAAAAAGTAACACAATAGATGAAGAAAGAACAAAAGCACAATGAAGTAAGAAAAAAATATGAATTTTTCAACATGGTATAATGTGATAGCAAAAATAATAGAATGGTATTAAAAATATTATTTCATATTGATATCATTTGGGAAGGACATAGTAAGTGGAGGTATCATGGTTTGGAGAGTGAAACATGAGCTTTTATTTCTGATAGACCTGGAGTTAAATTCTAACCCTGTCATGTGTTGAATATTTTATCTTGGAAAATCTTATGTAACCTCGTCAAGCTTGTTTCCTTATAGAAAATTCTGATAAATGTTTATTAGGGTTGTGTTTGTGTATGTGTGTGGTAGTGGTTTAAGGCAATGGTGATATCATTTTGGTTCCCAAAATTTACAACTAGAATTCACAGCTGAAAACAAAAGGAATTAAGTAATGCATTCTATGTCTAGTGAATTATTAGCCTTGGGCACAGCTCCTACTCCACAGGACTTACTGAGATGTATCATTTGGGCAGAACCAACACAATATTCACCCCCAACACACACACACACACACATATCCCCACACATTCACATGCTGTGATAATTTCCAGTATTAGAATTCCTGAGTCAGTGGATGTGGTCGTTCGAGTGCCTGGAGCTGTCAAAACACGAAAAATGTATAGAAAAAGTTATGGTGGAGCAGAAGGAGAGAGAAGGCCAGGTGGGCATTGTGTATTTCCTCCAGGGACATGGTAAGAATATGTTCCCATGCAAGTCCAGTGCACACCACAGAAAGTGCCTGAGAATTAATCGGTTCACCAGAGCATTCTCTAAAGAACCCACATATGCACCCCTGCTCCCTAAAGAAACACCTCCCCAAATTTCTATTTGTTTTAAGTCTACTTAGGAGTTCTCAAGTAGTGTTTTGAAGACTTCCTCATAGAAGTTTTACACAGTGTTTATACTTTTTACTTCTACGTATTTTCTCTTTTGTATTGTTACAGGAAACAGTGCTTTCGTTCTTAACATGCTGTCTATCTGAATATAGTTTGTGTGCATGGAAACTACCTATTTCTGAGGTTAATTTTGTATTCTGTTACTTTTAACGATGGTATATTGTTGTAGAAGTTTCTTGGTAGATTGTCTCTATATTAGTTTTCTCTGATACTGTAACAAATTGCCATAAAATTAGTGGCTTAAACTACCACAAATGTACGCTATTACAGTTCTAGTGGTAAAAAGTTTGAAATCAATTTTATTGGACTAAAGTCAAGGTATTGACAGGACTGCCTTCTTCTGGAGACTCTAGGGAATAATCTGATTTCTTACCTATTTTAGCTTCTACAGGTCTTGCTTGTCCTTTGGCTCATTGCTCCCTTTGTCTACCTTCAAGAGAGCAGTGCAGCATCTTCAAATTTCTTTCTATCTCTCCTTCTGCTTCCTTGTTATATTGCCTTCTATCTGACGGACTCTTCCTGCTTCCCTCTCATAAGGACCCTTGTGATTACAGGAAAAACGTCCAGATTATCAAAGATGATCTCCCCATCCCAAGAGCCTTAATTCAATCACATCTGCAAAGTCCTTTTGCCAGGCAAAGGTCCCATATTCAGACATTCCAGTGATCAGGCTGTGGACCTAAATGGGGTCATAATTTAGCCTATCACACTGTGAACTCCCGGGTCTCACATGTTCTACTTTGAAAGTAGAAATAGTTTTTTCTCTTCCTCTGAATTACATTCATGCATCTAGTTTCTTAGTCTTGTCCAACATCACTGGCTAAATGTGACAGTAAAATATTAAATGATTGTAGTGATAGTGGGCATCCTTTTTGATCCTGATATTACAGAGCTGCCTCCGATATATTCACATTAAGTTGGATACTGGGTTTGGGGCAGATAGTTAGCAAGAAGAAAGATATATTCTACTTTAGGAAAGAATAGATAAAATCTGTTTTATTCAGGCTTTGGTAAAAAAGTGTTGAATTATATGTACTATACTCATCTACAAAATAGCCATATAATTTATGCCAATGCATTTATTATATGATAGATCATATAACAATAGATTTTATACTATTAACATATTTTTAGGTTCCTAGAGTCAATCTCACTTAAGCTTATTTTAAAAAATACTTTTGAATGTTATGTGCTAATGTTTTAGCATTTCTGCAAAATACAGATTGAAATTGGGCACTAGTTGCATGTGTGTATGTGTATCAATTTTAAAAACTTCAAGGATTTCCTTTATTTTCTCTATTCTAGAGCAATAGAAAAGCACTAGCATTTTATGCTTTTTAAAGATTTGGCAAAATTTTCTTAGGAAACTTGACTAGTAGTTTTAGGAGTGGCCCTTTGAAAAGTTTCTGTATTTATCCCATGCTAATCAGTCGACTTAGTGATCTTTAAGGTGATTAAGTAAATTCTATTCCTATATGCTTTTTTCTAGTGATTATTCATTTCATTTAGGGTATTTATTTTCTTATATTTTCATAGAATTGTTCAAAATAGACTCTTAATCTTTTTTAAACAAGTGACCAAACTTAGAATTACTAGAAATAAAATGATATGTGTCTTCTGATGCTTTCCAAAAACATTTAACCAAAGCTATCCATGAGAAAACAGTATGTAATAATACATTTCACAAGAAAATTTGTCTGGGTTCCTCAAAAATGCCAATATCAATGAAAGACACTCATAATTATACATCAAACAAGTATAGAAATAACTACTATTCTTTAGTAAAGGAAATGAAATGGACATGACTGACCACCAAATTCAATGTACGAATGAATTTCATTTGGTTCTAGAACCAGAAACAAACAAAGCAATAAGAGCAAAATTCTGTAAAGAACAATTAAAATGCAATCAGGTAAATTGAATATATTGAAATCAAAGTGAAATTTTTGGTATATGATTATATTATATTAATATAGTAAGTTTTTCTTCTTAGGCAATATATACTGAACTTGGAAGATGAAGAGTTGTGGTAAGTATTAACTAGATTAAAAATATGTATAGATTCATATAAAGAGTAACAACATATTTGATACTGTAATTCACTGGTGAATTTAGGAGAAATGTATATGAATTTTTATGTACTCTTCTTTTATTTCTTCTGTTGCTTTAAAATGTTGGGAAAAAACATTTCCCTTATGACAAGATTCAAAAGAAACCCTCTTTTGATGATATTTGTCCTTTGCCATTTCTTATTTTGCATAGCTTCACATTCTTCCTAATTTGACTAAGCAGTACTTTATCCTTTCTCTTTTTACTTCTGAAAGATCAGCTTTTATTTTATTTTATTTTTTTGATGGAGACTAAGGCATCTCTGTTTTCATTCTCATTAATGTTTTTCATTGTTATTAGTTGCTTCCTTCTTATTTACTTTGGCTAGCATTGCTCTTCTTTTTCTTAATTTTTGAATTTTAAACTTTAATAATTTTTTATATACATAAGTTTTTATGGCTATACCATTTTCTTTAATCACTACTACAGCTGATTATCATGGATTTTCATATTTTTAATTGACCTCTAAAAAATCTTCACTGTCAATTTATGTTTCTTTTTTGATCCATGATCTGGAATCACCAATCTGGCTGGATTTGAACTCAAGAACATGATTTTTCTAGATTGGATATTTGTGCAAAGCGAATATGTCCCCCTTCTGGACACACACTACCCTGCAGCAAGACTTGGACTGGGACTTGGGCTGAACTTCAGCCCCCATTTATTACAGTAGCTCACACACTTTGTGCAGAATAAAACTACAAAACCACCTATGGTAAACTTGATTTAACCTCATGTTATATTCCAAGTAATCTCTCTAGGTGACTTCCTCAACTGCAAACAAGATAGATTTTCAGTGAATGTGTAGAAATAACCAGGAAGGGTGAAGAAAACAGAAAGGAGGAAGATAGAATATGAATTCCTGGGGCCAAGAATGGACAAGGAGTCAGGGTTTTCACATAGAAAAAGCACGTTCCTAAGAAGATAAATACTGGATTCAGTAATCAATGACTGCTAAATGATAAAAATTACCTGGAGAGTTGGACAATGTAATTTTTAAAAGTGAAAATGTGTTTACCTGGAATTCAGAAAATAGTCTTGAAAATTGGGTAGCTGTGTCTCTATGCTTTTTGAGCTCCTTTGGAAAGTAATTTTCTTTCTGAAATAGCCCTATTTCAACATGTATCACATAGTAAAGATGTAATAAGTATGCATTCATGTGTTGCTATATTAGTATGCTGCAATTAATGTTACCTTAATTATTGAACTAAAGTTTCAAAATCATTTTCAATTCTCAATCCCATATTATCAACAATCAGTGACTTATTTCCATTGTGAGTTATTTTTATTTTATTTTATTTATTTAGAGATAGGTGTCTTGCTATGTTGCCCAGAGTGAAGTGCAGTGGCTATTCACATGTGTGATCATACGACTCTATAGCCTTGAACTCCTGGGCTCAAGTGATCTTTCCTGCTCAGCCTCCCCACTAACTGGATTACAGGTGCACAACACTGCCTGGCTTAATATTTTAATTGTTACAATATTGTAGCATGTTTTGATATTGTAGTAGCACAAGTCACTCCAATATTACTTTGATCCAAAAAATGTTCTTGTATTTTTAGATGTATTTAGCCTTCTAATAAAATTTAGAATTAGTTTGTCAAATTAAAAAATAAAAACTTTCTGAGATATTAATGAGGATTTAGTTAGATTTACAGATTACTGTGGAGAGAACTTTATGTCCAAGCATTGTTTTTCCCACTAATAAATCAATACTTATATTTATTTCATTTTTATTACTATATCTTTGTAAAATTTAAGGTTCTTAAAAAAAAAACATTTTTACATTTCTTTTTCAGTTATATGTTACATACACATACGTAATTGTACACAAAAGCATAAAAGCCTCTATGCACAGGCATAGCCTAATAGTTGGCCAACATTCAAGGTACCCTGTGCAGATTTCTAGCACTCTTTTTTCCCTTGCCCCTACTATACTAGAAATTCCAGTTTCCATTTTTTTTTTTCTCCCTGGCCGGTAAGATCACTGTTATCTGGGCTTCATCTCCCTATAGCTCTGAGTAGAAGTCCAGGGTGAATTTGCAGCAAGTGGAAAATATGGAGGCTTCCTTCTTTCACTGATCACGCCTGTGTTGCCTGGTGCCTGGTGCCGATTACTTCATACATTTTGTTCCATTTCATCCTGTTTACTACAGTATCAGGGGAAACCCCACACCCGATATTCAACGTGGGTTCTATTCTATTTCCCTAAGCATTGGCTGGTCTGAGAAATAAAGGGAAAAGAGTACAAGAGAGAGAAATTTCCAAGCTGGGTGTCTGGAGGAGACATCACATGTCTGCAGGTTCTGTGATGCTCCCTGAGCAGTAAAACCAGCAAGTTTTCATTAGCAATTTTCAAAAGGAGAGGGAGTGGGTCACAGAGATCACATGCTCACAAGGCAATAAAATATCACAAAGCAAATGGAGGCAGGGTGGGATCACAGGACCACAGGACAGAGCAAAATTAAAATTGCTAATGAAGTTTCAGGCACACATTGTCATTGATAACATCTTATCAGGACAAAGGGTTTGAGAGCAGACAACCAGTCTGACCAAAATTTATTAGGCGGGAATTTCCTCATCCTAATAAGCCTGGGAGTACTAGAGGAGACCGGGGCTTATTTCATCCCTTGGTCTTCTACCGTAAAAGACAGCTGCCCCCAAAGGGGCCATTTCAGAGGCCTACCCTCAGGGGCCATTCTCTTTCTCAGGGATGTTCCTTGCTGAGAAAAAGAATTCAGCAACATTTCTCCTATTTGCTTTTGAAAGAAGAGAAATATAGTGCTCTTCCGCTCTGCTCACCAGCAGTCATAGTTTAAGGCTATCTCCCTTGTTGCCTGAAGATTGCTGTTATCCTGTTCTTTTTTCAAGGTGCCCAGATTTCATATTGTTCAAGCACACATGCTCTACAAACAATTTGTGCAGTTAATGAAATTATCACAGGGTCCTGAGGTGATATACGTCCCCCTCAGCTTACAAAGATGACAGGATTAAGAGATTAAAGTAAAGACAGGCATGGTAAATCACAAGGGTATTGACTGGGGAAGTAATAAGTGTCCATGAAATCTTCACAATTTATGTTCAGAGAAGACAGGCGTAAGAAATTCTAAAAGTATTAACTTGGGGAACTAATAAATGTCCATGAAGTCTTTACAACTTAGTTCTTCTGCCATGGCTTCAGCTCGTCCCTCCATTCGGGATCCCTGACTTCCCGCAACACTATAAGAGAGTAATTTCAATATTAATCAATCAGTCATGGCCTGAACTGGAAACCCACAAATTTTTATAAGATTTTTATTATGTAATTTAAGAGCCAAATAAGATTATATGTACCATAATAATAGGTTATAAATTATAATAATAAAATGAATGGTTGCTTACCTACTATCCCATTTATAAAGAAGAATTAATGCTTCAAGCTACCCATGGGATACTTTTATATTCCATCTCTGCCTGTTCTACACCCTGCATATAATCTCCTAAATCAAACTCCTCTACTTCTCCTCTCACCTCCTCCTCTTCTATCTCTTACCTCTTATTGTGGTTCTCCCCCAGTCTCCTACGCTGCCTTCTCCTGTGTCCTAGTATCTCTCTTCCTACTTCTGTTTTTAAGTGTTGATTTTCTCTATCACTATTTTATTTCTTTTTTCTGCTCTTGTCATCATTATTTCTTACTTCATTAGCCATAACATTCACATTCATATTTCATATGCTTACTTTACTTATAAGAAAATTCAGGGCTGGGACCGGTTGCTCACACCTGTAATTCCAGCAATTTGGGAAACTGAGGCAGGCAGATCATTTGAGATCAGGAGTTCAAGACCAGCCTGGCCAACATGGTGAGACCCTGTCTCTGCTAAAAATACAAAAATTAGCCAGGTGTGGTGGTGCATTCCTATAATCCCAGCTACTTGGAAGGCTGAGGTGGGAGAACTGCATGAACCTCGATGACAGAGGCTGCAGTGAGTTGAAATCATGCCATTGCACTCCAGCCTGGGTGACAGAGTGAGACTGTCAAAAAAGGAAGGAAGGAAGGAAGGAAGGAAGGAAGGAAGGAAGGAAGGAAGGAAGGAAGGGGAGAAAGAGAGAGAAAGAAACAAAGAGAAAAAAAGAAAGAGAAAGAGAAAGAAGAAAAGAAAGAAAAGCAAGAGAAAGAAAGGAAAGAAAGAGAGAGAAAGAAAGAAAGAAAGAAAGAAAGAAAGAAAGAAAGAAAGAAAGAAAGGAAGGAAGGAAGGAAGGAAGGAAGGAAGGAAGGAAGGAAGGAAG
>NC_045434.1:50593166-50719405 GCF_002776525.5 Piliocolobus tephrosceles | reverse complement strand
AAGGAAGGAAGGAAGGAAGGAAGGAAGGAAGGAAGGAAGGAAGGAAGGAAGGAAATTCAAATAAATAAATCATCCAAGAAATGTACTTATTTTTCCAAAATCTACAAGTAATGCGGAAAGCTTGACATTGCAATTTCTGTGTGTTTATTTTTACTTTTACTCAAAACTTGCAATTGGTGTTTGTGAAACTGAAATTGGCCCAATAGTCCCATAGACAGATTTTTGTTTGTTTGTTTTGTTTTGTTTTTAATAAACATAGAAGTTGACCTTTCTGGTCACAAAGCTTGAAACTTACATTTGTTTCACCTGAGTTCTTTCCTCAGGAAAGGACCCCCATGCCTCTTAAAAACAGGATCAATATCAAAGAACTAAAACTCACTAGATCATTACATCCTGGCAATAAGCTGCCAGGCCACTCATTTATCATGGTTGCTTCCTTACACCTCCTGAGTTTCTGTTTTCCCACACACTGTTACATTTTTTCCATGCTATATAAACCCATCATCTTTGTTGGTAGGGGAGATGGATTTGAGACTGATCTTCTATCTCATCTGCAGTACCTGATTAAAGCCTTCTTCCTTGGCCATACTCATCTCAGTCATTGGCTTTCTGTGTGGTGAGCAGCAGGACCCAGAATGAACCTTTGGTGTTTGGGTAACGTGTCCCCTACTCTCTGCTATGTCTGATTATTTGTGTCATCTTATACTGTGTTGAAATTCTATCCTCCAAGGTGATGGTATTAGGAGGTGTAGCCTTTGGGAAATCATTAGGTCATGAAGGCTCACGAATGGGATTAATTTCCTTATAAAAGGTACAACAGAGAAACTCTTGCCCCGTCTTCTGTGTAAGGACACAGGGAGAAAATATCAGTCTGCAACGGGGAACAGAGCCCTCACAAGACCCAGTCGTATTTGTACCCTGATCTCAGACTTCCAGCCCTCAGAACTGTGAGAAATAAATTTTTACTGTTTATAAGTCACCAAGCCTATGGAAATTTGTTATAACAGCCCTAAAGAACTAAGACACTTACTCAAGTTGAACATTTAATAGGTCATAGTGTTTATCCATAAGCTGCAAAAGAATAAAATGGATAAATTATTTTAAGAAATATTATAAGAAATGTATGACTTCTTGTTTTGAATAATACTTGATTTCTTAAACAATTATTTTAAAAAAGAGGGAGAAACTATAACCAATACATGTCAAAAACTTTTCTAAGTAAAAAGATTTTGTAGTTGGACTTTCTTATTGTAAATTTATGCTCAGGTATTTTGAGCCCTCTACTAAATCTGTTTTGTAATCTAAGGTTATAATACATTCTCTCAGAACATTCAAATATGCGCAGACTATATGTTATGGTTGTTGTTCAACACTCTTCCATATAGAGAATTAGCCTCTCTCTCATCTTCAGTTTCAACAATACCTTTCTAGATTAGTTTAAAAAATGACACCTTATTTTTTAGCTGAAAGATCTTAGACATAACGGTTTTATCTTCTTTCATTCTATATACATCTTTTTCAAAAATAAACCTTGGAGAACTTCATAGCATACTATTTTGAGAGTAATAAGGCTATTTTTGTTTGATCAAAAGGAAGTATTCTTTCAACACAATTGCTCATATTGCTTAAATGGATTTCAACCAATTTTTGTCTATTTTATTTTGTCTTCTTCAAGTAACCTGACAACACAGCTTTAGAATTCATATCTCAATTTCAAAACACAGACAATCCATGTCAAGCATTTAAAAATGGGACTTTCATTCATTTACCACTTAAGTCTTTTGTCTTCCGAAAGCTAGTGTTGTGCCTTTTACGGCACATATTAGAACATCATAAAATATTTTGTTCTTGTGTTTTTTATTTAACTCTCTGCTCATAACCATTCATACCTGATTATACTCTATTTACTTAGATCTCTTTTCTATATGCCTGTATTATCTGTTTGCTTTCTTGCTTTTGAGTTGACTTGTACTTTAGGATTCAGGAAAGAGAAATGAGAAATGCTGAGAGAATTGGAGTTTTATTATCAGTGGTTCTAGGAAGAAGCCATTTTCCAACTCATCTTCCACCACTGATTAACTGGAATGCTATGTCACTGTTATTTGTTATTTATGCCACTGTTCAATAATTGGTATGCTGAAAGTAGTATCTACTATGAGTCATACACTTTAGATATTTTCCTAGAAGCTACTTTTTGGTGGGGGAGGTAAAGAGAATGTGAAGGGCCTAGACACGAAAAAATGGAACTAGAGAGAAAAGTACTAAAGAAGAGTAAAAACAACTGTGTTTTGAAATTATTTTTACATTTCAATCAAGATACCTATATGAAGAAATGGTACACTGAAAATGAGTGTATGAAGAAAACATAAGAAAGGGAATATTTACAAATTTGCATGAACATTTAGAAAAAAGAAAAAAAGAACAAAGACAAAAAGCAGTTAGCATCCTTAGGTCTGAAGGGACAAGGAAAAGGAGATTGTCTATTGGTTTGCTAGGACTCCAGTGCAAAGTACCACATACTGCATGGCTTCAACACAATACATTTATTTTCTCATGGGTCTGGAGGCCAGAAATCTGAGATCAAAATGTTGACAAAGTTTGTTCCTTTGAGGGCCATGAAGGATGGCTCTGTTCTGGATTTTGCTCCTTGGTCTGTAGATGGCTATCTTTTCCCTGATCTTCGCACTGTCTCTTCTTTGTACATGTACCACACCCAAAAAGAGCCATAGCTATGGAAGTAATTCCAGACACTGTCAAACTGCACCTCACTGAAGGAAAACTAAGGAAATAGATACCTTACCTCTTGGTGAGTTCTGTCCTCTGATGTTCTCTCAATGTCGGCAAAACCCAACCATAAACACAGAATAGAAAGCCTGTTTAACTCTGTCCTTAGAAGCTGGCCTTCTAAAGTACAGAACAAGCAGGACAAGGGTAGATTTGGGGTGGCCTAAGTAGAATATCTAGCATACCCTACCTCAAGAGAGTAACTCACAGGTCAGAGTGAAGGGAAGTGAAGAAGAGCTTTGTAAGTGAAACTTACGGGATACGTTTTCAACTTATAAATATCCTCTCAAAACAAGATTCTGAAATGCCTACCTAAAGATTAAAGGAATATAGCCTGAAAATCACAGTAACAGTGAGCTGCAATGACTCATGAGAGCATGAGTTAATGTTGAGCAAGGGGAAAATGTTGTTATCCACTGTTTTGGGTAGAGTTTGTTTGAATGAAGTCTTCCTCAAGCACAAAAATTCGTTATCCATTTGACATAACTAAAGAAGACACTAAAGAAGACATCTGTGGTGTCTTCCAATCCCTTTTAAAAGATTTTACTTCCTAAAATTCTAGTATTGGAGAATTGTAAGTTACATTAGAAGATGATACATATCAATTGCAATCACCACATTGTATTTTTTTAAAATTCTAGACAAATTACATTTAATAGAGGTCATTTAAGCAAAAAATGAGTCATTAGTTGGACAACATTCAGAACCGGAAGAGGTTCAGAGAGCTCCACCCAGCAACAGGAGCAGCTTTATAGGCTGAAGACAGAAGCAAAGTAGAGGAATCACCAGGTTGGCTACAGCTAGTCATTTGCCTTATTTGGACTCCATGTAGTCATTTGCTTATTTGGGCATGGTCTAATCCATTGGCTGCCTGCTACTGGCTGAAGATTGGCTGTTTGTGATCAGCTGAGATCTGCCTATATATTACAAAAAACATGCTCTTAAGTCATATTGTTGTTTGTTATGTAGGAAATCAAAGTACAGAAACAACCTCAGGTTAACAGTCTTCTCCTTATTTACATTAAAAAGGGCAACTGAAATTTAGTGAGATTACACACAATATCTCAACAACAGAAATATTAATTGTTGAGTAGGATGAGAACTCAAGACTTTTTGTTACTAGTCTGATTTGTTATGTTTTGCTTTTTTAAAAATTTGTTTCTTTCTCTTTTATTCACTGCCAATTTTACTACTCAAAGACCAATGTCACTAAAAACTGCCTTAATAAGTTAGGTCCTCCTGATTTTGGTGCCATGGAGATTCTATACATTTCCTTCAGTTATACAATAGAGTTTTCATTGTTTTCAGAGCTATATTACAGGCTCTCTCAGATGAGGACAGTGCCTTCTTTATTCATTACAGCACAGGGCTTTAATAGGTAATTCTTCAGTATAGGTAGTACTAAAAACCTGAGTTATCCTCAATGTTGAAGTTTCAAAAAAAAATCAGTAAGAATGAAAAAAAAGAAACAAGGTCTTTTAAATATTTTGTATAACTAAATCCAGAATAAGAAGTCATATAAAAACTCTACATGTAGAATAAGTCTCACAAGCTTAGTTCCCCTGAATGATAATACTTCAACAGCACTTTCATATGTGTGTAAATATATCTCTGCCCCCAATTGTAGTTATTAAATTGTGAGAGTAGGGTCTTCCCCTTCATAACTATATTTGGTAATGTGGCCACAGGGTAATGAATTATATAATCTATGTAATAACTTATACCTTACAGAATGCTCTTTAATAAAGCCTTTTGTAACTTCTTAAGCAAATTAGTTTAAACAAATGAGGAATTTTCAATAGGTTAATTTACTTGGATATGTTAAATCTTCAAGAAGGGTCTGAGTTAGGATCCTGCTTTCAGTTTATCTCCAAGCTTATAAGTGTAATTTCCGTAAAAACAATTGCTACATGTTTCAGCTGGTGTGAGTGATCCAATTTTCCATAATGTTTTTATTGTCACAGTTGGGAACTGCACAGTCTACTTCACTTCAATTATTAGAAACATTTTGACTATTATTCTTCCCACAAGGACTCTGGAAAATGTTTTCTGTATATACACAGGTTTGGTTTCAGCTAGCAGCTGTTCATTATCAAGGAAATGCTTCTGATGTGCTTTACTCCATAACACTTACAACTATTTGGCAACGAAGAAGGCTGTTTTCCATAGTCTTTGGTGTAATTTTTTTTTTTGCATTTTCAATTGTTACTTGGCTATTTTATACATCTATTTAATTGTCTCAATATGTTTCTTCAGTGGAAAATAGCAGATTTCAGTTACCTATAATAAAATTGTTTTACTTGACCCAAGCTCTGGGTAATAATAATATAGATGGAAATTTCTAAAAGAGATTCAATTACCCCAGGCAAGCCCTTTCTTAGGAGCACTTTACCTGCAAGTAATCTTGCCCCTTTCTGAGGGAAAACTGGGCCTGCTGCTACTAAAAAAGTGTTTGTATTTTAAAACTTTAACTCTTACTTTCTGGGATATTCTAACATTTTTATAATCATAATTTTTGATGGAAAGTCTCCCACCCACAGGAACATTCTGGAAACACCCATCAAGCCTAAAAATATGAGTTTCAGTGGGAAACAATTTATCCTCTGTTTCCTCTTCCATGGTACATATATACTTGATCTCTGCTCTCATTAGTGCCTTTGCTGAAAGCAATTTTGTTTCCTGCACAAAATTATTGTAATGGAATAGAGATGGATTCCCTAACTTAGGGTTGAGGTAAAAAGACGTGTCCCCAGATATTGCAATTAGAATATGAAAAATATCTTCCATCTAAACAATCACATAAGTAGTTGTTAAGGTTTATGGTTCTATGAGTGGATTTGCCCAGATAGATTATCAGCTTTTATGAACTGATGAGAAATCTTAATTATGATATATGATATTTTTCTTCTGAGAAAATTTCTTCCAAGTTTCTAACAACTCCTAAAAAAGTACTTTTGGAATTTAAATATTGAGCAGTTGAGAACATGTTGTTTTGGGGTTTCTAAAATTACTTATTTTGTAAATTATATATCCATAAATAAAGATTAAGAAGACTTCTATTGATTCCCTACATTTACCTAGTCTTTAAATTATATATATTTATAATCAATTTCATCAAAAATTATGATGGCAAAAAGTGAAAAGTCTCTCCCACCCTTACCTGCCACTGTTATTTCTTACTTATCCTTCCAGAATCCCTTTATGTATTATCAAGAAAATGCAAATAAAAATTATTTTTAATCTTATTTAAACAATCCATACACAGTTACTGTACACAAAGTTGTTACTATTTTGATATATATGTATCCATAATATATTAATGTCATATGATATATATGCATCCTTGTTAATGAATATTGTGCTTTTTTCCAGTTGTTTGGTAATTCAACCATTGCTGCATGAATAAACTTGAATGTGTCACTTCATACACATGCAAACATTACTTTAATATAAATTATTGGGAGGTCAAAAATGGAATAGGTCCAACAATATATGAACTTCTAAGTACTTTCAGAAAGTGTCCAGTTGTCCTCCACAGAGGTTTGCAATTTACATCCCACTCACACTCTATGAAAGTGCCTCTTTCCTGACAATCCACCAACACAGATGTTGTCAAATACCTTTTGGTTTTGTACCAATCTGATAGGTGAGATATGATTGTTGATTATAGTGCCTTTTGTGTTGTTAATGCTGACAATAAATAGCAGAATATCAGTTTTCACACTGAGGAAGCTGGAAACAGGGACTTGTACAGTACATTCTTCATTATGGATTTCACATATATATTTATAAGAAATATTTTAATAGCTTGAGAGAGAAAAGGAAAGATGATAACCTTTTCTGAGTAGAGAACATCAGGCATTGAGCTAATTGCTTTACAGTTATCATCTAATTTAGTCCTTACAACAAACCTCTATAGTAGTCATTGTTATTTACATTTTACAGATAAGTAAAAGAAGGATTGAGAGAAGTCAAGTAACCCACCTTAGGTCACACAGATCTTAAACAGTGCAGTCTGATTTGTACCTAAATTGGTTTGATTGCAAAGTACATTCATTGCCTCAGAATATCATTCTAAGAAGTGGTGGAAGGGTACTGTTTCCAAACTATAGGATATATTTTGTTATATTACTAGCATTTGGAAATGCATATTTTATTTGACAGTATTTATAAATCATGTGTTTCCCTCTCAGAATAACTTTCAGTGCAGAAATGCTTCCATATGCTGGAAGTTTGTTGTGAGCTTTTGATGAGGGAGAGAGAATGTCCTTCTGTGGCTTGCCTGCTTATAATCACTGAGCTACAGCATGTATAAATTTAGAAATGGTATTCCCATGGAGTTAACTCGAAATGACATTCTGTTCCTGTTGACCTCATGTGACTGATAACGTTATGCATACAATGCAATATTTTGTCACAAAATAAATATATTTTTAAAACTTTATTATTTATACATGTAAAATAAATTTGCAAGTTAAATAAGTAATATTTCAATTTCCAAATTCAGATACATTTAAATTTTAAACTTTAGATGATAAATAAATGAGTTATTTTTGTGTGTGAATAATTTAACTTTTTTACTTAGCTATGTGACCTTTGAAAATTGTAACTAAAATTACCTAGAATCATTTTTTTTTCATTTATGGTATGATGTATCAGTATGCCAGTCAAGGGTTGTTTTGAAAATTCAGTGAATGATATATGTAAACTACTTAACTCATGAAATTTTTCAGCAAGTGGTAATTATGATTAGCGGTAGTAATAGTATCACGTGGACTTCCTATAACAAAAGTGCTCTAAATTGACAACAGGGGACTGAGGTCTACACCAATCATGGCTCTGCTTGCCCTTTACCAATATTAACTTGGATAAGCCACTTTAATCGGAGTGTGAATGCCTCATGCATAAAATAGTTAAGTTTGCCAAGAACATGTCTAATGTCATGAAGCCAGTTAAAGGCAGTTTAAAGAATTCTTCTAACTTCCAAGAATTTATGCAGGATTTATACTCTTCTCTACCTGAATCTTTTGTCCAAGGGAGAGCAATGTGTTCCATGTCTCATTTATTTCACATTAAGTGGCTTGCTACTTCCAGTATCCGTTTACTTTCAGGAGCATTATGAGAAGGTTAGATCTACAGATGAAAATCCCCAGATCAAAAGACAGGAAGAAGACACCCATGTGCAAGAAAGACCTGTTTTCTTAGTCTATCACTTCTGGAATCTGAAGTCTATCTACTTCAATAAATGTAAACGCTTTCTGGGTAAAAACATGTATCTTCTTACAAGATACTTTTCTGTATGTATTGTTCGGAGTCAAATTACTGGATACAAGGAACAATTTTACATAAAAATATACCCTGATAGTTAACACATGTTGTAGAAGAAATTCCAGATATGAACATGTTATTTTAAATATATTGTGCAGCACTCAAAAATCTATAATTTACTCACATTTGCAAATTAGGTTTTTAAAAAAGATATTTTTATAAAAGGGCAACAGTCCTCAAAGTAGTTTCTACTATTTCCACTTTTTTCATGGCTCTGTTTTTGCTGAACTTTGAAGAACCACTTAGAGTCACAGAAAATGAACTTACCAACATATTTTGACAAAAGGATGCTCCTAAAAATCATGATAACGATAATGTGTCACTTGTTTGAATTTTGTAAAATAAACCTTAAACACAGGGTTCTGTCTCAGAAAAAAATATGTGTTTGTGAAGTATACTACATACAGAGCACTAAGCTAGATTCTGAAATGAATACAAATTATAGGGCATTGTTTTTAATTCTGAGCACTTTCTAGTCCAGTCATAGCATATAAATATTTAGAAAAATGTAAAACAAAAGTATGTGACAACTGTTAATGTAGAAATGAAAATCAGAATCAAAAGGATTATTAGATATGGGAAGCAAATTCCTTGTAACTCTCAGGTAAGTATTTTTGGAAAAAAATGAGGATTAACTCTTTCTGGTAGCATATATAGAAATTTTTAGCAGAGGGTGTATAGATGTCATTAAATCATTTAAAACTGTGATGACTTCATTTTCTCAGGTTTCGTTGTTCACTTTAGTTGTTCTATTTTTGTGTGTCCCCTGTACATTCTGTAGTCTATCTACTTCAATAAACGTATTAATAAATTGTTTTATTTGTGTATAGTTAAAGATTTTTCCATTAAAATCATCAGCAGAATCTTATTTGTAATTGTAATCTGCTTTTGGAAGTTCTCCTAATACAATAAGAGAATTATTAGAAATAAAAGAAAGAAATTCCAATTATTTGCATTTAGTAGGCTTGTCTCCCAAGAAAATCAGGAGAAACAGAAAAATTGATCAATAAATCAATCAATAGAATAAAGCTCACTGGATTAAAAAAAGAATATACTGAATTTTTATGAAAATAAAAGCAATAATTAATTGATGAAATGTGATTAAAAATTTCATTCATGCAAAAACCAAAATCTTAAAAATACAAATATATCATCTTAAGAAACATGTACACACACACACACACACACACACACACATACACCTAATACACTTGACTCTATTGACCAACTACACTTGGCTGTATTGCAGACAACACTTGACTTTGGTTTTGTGACTGTGCTGAAGAAATCCAAACGCAATTGCAAAGAGTGGGCAAGTTGATTTTAGGGAGATGGCAGGGAATCACAGGGAAACCAGATGTTATCAGAAGCTGTGACATCCTTGTTAAAAGATCACAAAATGTTGAGAAATAAAGGAGTAGTTAGTGGCTTAAATCCCTTTCTCCATTCACTCCAAGCTGTTTCTAACTCTGAACTGAAAATAAGGTACAGTTTTAAATGGCTAGAGTTACATGTTCAGATTGCTTTTGTCAATTCTAGTACTAGGGCCTCTGAGGCTTTCCAGGGAGTTTTGAAACAAGGAGCTAGGAAACCAGAATTCTGGGTGGGAAGGGAAACAAAGCCTGAAATCGTGGGGTGGAGACGTCATGGACACCTGTGTGTCCCATTGTTGTATGCCTTCAACATCAGTTAGACTAATGGTTGACAAAATTGCAAATATTTAATAGCTGCCAAGATGGTAGATGTGCAAAGAGGTTAGACCGGAGCAGAGATATGAGTCATATAAATAGTCACTTTTCTAGCTCTTCCTGTAAAAAAAAAAAAAAAAAAGCAAAAAAGGAAATGTGTTTACATGTGTAATGATTAGGGAAGAGCAGGTAAACCTTATAATAAGAGACACTAAGTAATCATTGTCTTAAAGTTTTGTTTAATTCTAATTAGCTGTTTTTAATGTGTGCAGGAACAAAACACTATTTATTTGTTTGTTTGTCTGTCCATTAATAGATCTTTAAGTTAGGATGATGTTCAGGTGTGTGTGACTGAAAATCCAAGTAAATGGTTTAAGAAAGGTAGAGATTTACTTTATTTTATTTTATTATCTTATTTTGTCTTATTTATGTTCAAGAAGTCCTGGGACAAGTTTGGAACTTCTTAGAAACTGGTTAGATGGTTGTGACCAAAATGCTGACAGTGATACGGACAGTAAAGTCCAGGCTGACAAGCTCTCAGATGAAAATGAGAAACTTAATGGGAACTGGAGTAAATGTCATACATGTTATGCCTAAGCAAAAAGCTTGGATGCATTCTGTTCATGTTCAGGGATCTGTGGAAGTTAGAACTTCAAAATGATGATTTAGGGTATCTGGTGGAAGACAAACAGCAAAGTATTCAAGATGTGACCTGGCTTCTTCTAACAACCGACGCACAGATGTGAGAGGAAACAATACATGACTTAAAGTTGAAACTTATATTTAAACAGGAAGTAGAACATTAAAGTTTGGAAAATTTGCAGACTGGCCATGTAGTATAAAGAAAGAGCTTAATTTCAGGGGAAGAATCCAAGCAGGCTGTGGATCAAACACTTGCTACAGAAATGTACATAACTAAAATGAAGCAAAGTGTTAATAGCCAAGACAATGGGAAAAAAAGGCCTCAAAAGCATTTCAGAGATCTTCTAGGCAGTCCCTCCCAATCACAGGCCCAGAAGCCCAGGAGTACTAAATTCTTTCAGAGACTAGGCCCAGGGCCTCACTGCCCTTCACAACCTCAGAACACTGCTCCCCACATCCAGGCTGCTTCAGCTCTAGCCTCAGTTCAGAGGACTTTAGGTGCAGCCTGGGCCACAGCTCTTTAGGGTCCAACGCATAAGCCTTGGCAGCTTCCAAATGGTGTTAGACCTGAAGACGTCCAAAGTACAAGAGTGGTAGAGACTTGGCAGCCTCTGTGTAGATTTACAAGCATATATGTGTACCCAGGCAGAAGGCAGAAACCTGCTGTAGGAATGTAATCCTCACAGAGAATGTCTATTAGAGCAGTATGGAGGGGAAATGTTGGGTTGGATGCCCCAGACAGAGTCCTCACTGGGGCACCATCTGGTGGAGCTGTGAGAAGGGGACCACCATCCTCCAGACCCCAGAATGATAAATCCACTAGCAGCTTGCACCCTGGATCTGAAAAAGCCACAGTCACTCAACAACCTGTGATAGCAGTAAGGGGTTTGAACCCTGTAAAACCATAGAGGCAGAGCTGCCTAAGGCCATGGGAGCCCAACCCCTACATCAGTGTGACCTGGATGTGTGACATGGAGTCAAAGGAGAGTATTTTGGAGCTTTGAGATTTAATGACTGCCCTGCTGGGTTTCAAACTTGAATGGGGCCCATAAACCCTTTCTTTCATCCAATTTCTCCCTTTGGGAATGGGAAAGTTTATCCAACATCGATACCCCCATTATATCTTGGAAGTAAATAACTTGTTTTTTATTTTACAGGCACATAGGAGGAAGGGCCTTGCCTTGCCTCTGACGAGATTTTGGACTTTGAATTTTTGAGTTAACACTGGAAAGAGTTAAGACTTTGAAGAACTATTAGGAAGGCATGATTGTATTTTACAATGTGAGGAAAACATGAGACTTGAGAGGGCCAGGGGCATAAAGATATTGTTTGTGTAATTGCCCCTACCCAAATCTCATGTTGAAATGTAATCCTCAATGTTGGACATAGGGCCTGATGGGAGATATTTTGGCCATGAGTGTGGATTCCTCATGACTTGGTGATGTGCTTGCAATAGTAAGAACTCACAAGATCTGGTGAAGTGTGTTGCCACCTCACCCCTCCATTCCTTCTTGCTCTTGCTTTTGTCATGTGACATGCAAGCTCCCACTTTTCCTTCCACCATGAGCAAAAGCTTCCTGAGCCTCCCTAAAAGCTGAGAAGATGCCAGTGCCTTGCGTTCTGTACAGCCTGCAAAATTGTGAGACAAATAAACCTCTTTTTCTTATAAAATACCCAGTCTTTGGTATTTTTTTATAGCAATGCCAGAATAGCCTAACACAACTACGTTGAGCACAATAACCCAGACACAAAGGAGGACAAACTACAATATACCATTTGATGATTCTCCAGAAAAGGCAAAACTAATCTATTTGACTTTTAAAAAAATAGGGGAGTAGTCATTAATTATATAGGCTATGAGAAAACAGTGTCTTAGAAAAATTCTATATTTTGATTGAGCTATTGTTACACAATTACATATATTTGACAAATCTCTAAATCCATGTCCTTTTTGTATGCAAATTATATCTCAGTTAAAAAATATCTTTTTAAAATGATATGACGAGTGAGTATATAGTCAAATAAAATTATACATGTAGACATATTAGACAAAATATACTATTTTGGGCAGATAAGAAATATTTAGGGTTACCAGACTTTAGATGTATGTTCTTCTAAGTAAAAAGATAAGCTTTTCTTTATCATCAAAGATGATCCAAGAGTAAATAATAGAGTTAATACTTAGATTTGTAAAGCACCATTTTAATAGATGTTAAATACTAACATGAATTAAGACAGATTTTGTAGAATTTGTGGTAAAAGGTTCTCATCTTTCAGAATGCAGACACTTTACAATTTAGTTATCTTTTGAGCTGTATACCCCACACCAAAGTGCAAGGCAAGGTGTTTTGTTTGTTTGATTGCTGTTTGTTTTTTTAATTATGATGTCTCTCTAACATTAATGATTGAAACAGGTAAGAAAAAAGTTGCACTATGTTTGTTTGAGTAATATTGAGCTCTATCTTGGTAAAGAGAAATGACTCGGGTCACAAGCTATAATATGGACAATTCAGGGTACAAAGCCAAAGAATATTTGAAGTTAATCTAGTTTCCAATATAACCATGCCCTTTTCTACTCTTTTCTTTACGGTATTGTATAATTACTTTATGACACAACATCTATACTACACGTGGGATGAGATGGAATAGGTACAAAGTTAATGATTCAATTTGACTACTTATTAACAGCAAGCAAAATAATTTGAAGAGGTTTGAGATTTTACATGTCTCTCTTTAACTTTATTTTCTATTTATATTGTTCTCATATTCTCTTTCTAACTTTCTTTCCACTTTCCCAACATCTTCTTTATTTAGTTTCTTTCACTCTTCCACATATGCTCAAAGATCTATCTCACCTCAATTAATTTAATCCAAATGTTTTTCTACAGAAAACTTTTACTTTCTCTGAACCATAGCATTTAATTTAATTTATTTCATTAGTTAGGTTTAGTAATTTTACTCTCTTAAATGACACGCATTTATTCTTTCATGGTCTCTGTGATTTGGGGGTCTAGGCACAAATGTGATTGTTGCCTCTGATTCAGGTCTTTCACAGTCTGCAATCAAATTTGGCCAGAGCTAGGGTCACATCTGAAGGCTTGACACGGGAATTATCTGCTGTTGTTAGCAGGATTCAGTTCCTTGAGGGCTGTTAGACTGAGGGGCATTTGTTACTTGATGGCTGCTGGCTAGAAGCCATCCTCAATGTCTGCCATGCCAAAATTTCCATCATGGCTAATTGCTTTATTAAAGTGTGCAAGGTCATATAAGTGAAATTAGGCAGTATTTGTCCTTCTGTGACTGACTTATTTTACTTAGCATAATGCTATCTAGGGTCATCCATGTTGTTGTAAATGGTAGAACTTCTTTCTTTATTAAGTCTGAATAATATTCCATTGTGATACATGCATATCTATATATGTGTGTATAAATATAATATATATATGTCTATATATCTGTCTATATAGATGTATATATTACATTTTATTATCCATTGATCTGTAAATTGACATAGGTTGTATCCATATCTTGGCTATTGTGAATAACACTACAATGAACATGAGAGTGCAGGAACCTCTTTGAAGTGGTGATTTTATTTCCTATGGATATATGTACCCGGATGTCGGATCACTGGATCATATGGTAATCCTATTTTCTTACGTTGTTTTAATTTTTTGAGGAACCTCCATTTTGTTTTCTATAGCTGCCACATCATTTTACATCCCCACCAATAATGTACATAAGTTCCAATTTCTCCACATCTTTTTCAATACTTTTCTTTTGGTTATTTTTTACAATAATCATTCTGAGAGATGAGAGATGATCTCTTTATATAGCTTTAATTTTCATTTCTGTGCTAATCAATGATGTTAAGCATTTTTTCAGATACTTGTTGGACATTTCTATGCCTTCTTTGGAGAAATGTCTGTGAAGTCCTTTGCTCATTTTAATATCATGATATTTGTTTTTGCTACTGAATTGTAGGAGTTCCTATAGCAATTTGAAGTTTGTACAATGTCATTCACCCTTTAACTATATAATGTTCACTTTTTATGCCTCATGCTCCAGTCATATCTCTCTAAATTGTAAGCTTCTTCAGGGCTATGTGGTATATATTTATATAATTCAACAAAATTTATGTGTCTAGGCATTTAATAACATGAGTAATTGACAAATGTTAATATTTATCCTTCAAAGACCAAGTTATATTGGAGTAGAATGATAGAGTGGATAGAATGCTGCAAGAGAAGAAAGCACACATTTTTATAGACTTTTCAGTTACTTAAAATACATGTGGGCTTAGTGAAATAATTTAAAATTATTCACATTTTGTTATACTAAGGTGGCAACAATAGCACCAAATATGTTTACCTTCACAATAAATACTGTGAAAATCACATAAAATGTGCATGCAAGGGATTCGAAATTTGCCAAGAAAAAATATATTTGAAATAACAGTTCATTTGAAAGGGAGAAAAACAATGAGAAGAAGTCAAAGAGTGAAAGGAAGAAGGATGAAAAGAAAAAGAAAGTAGAGGAGAAGGAGAAGAAAGAGATGGGGGAAAGGAGGTAAAAAAGAAGGCAGAAGAAGAATGCAGAGAAAAAAAAGAAAGCCAAGGGAAAGGAGAAAATAAAATTAATTTCTCACAAAGTTACATCATATTATTTTAAAAAAATAGTAGTTTCAGTGTAATTCAACAGACTTCATATTGCTAACTCATTCAAGTTGCCAAATCATCGGAAAGAAAATCATGGGATAAACATGTCTGCCTTTAGTTTTTAAAACTTAGCAGACTGTGTAATATATTTCCTCACTGTATTACTTTAATAAGCTATGAAATCGAAGCTTTAGGTTTGAAATATAAACTCATTGCAGTAGGCAGAATTTTAAATTCCGATCTTTTGTTTATTCAATTAAACACTAATTTGTGAAAGGGCTTTTGTAGATGAAATTAAGGTTATGGATGTATTAATCTGTTTGGCATTACTATAAAGGAATATCTGAGAGTGGGTAATTTGTTAAGTAAGTGGTTTATTTGTCTCATGGTTCTGCAGGCTCTACAAGAAGCATGTCATCAGCATCTGCTTCTGGTGAAGACCTCAGGAAGCTTTCAATCTTCGCAGGAGGGGAAGAGGAGTCATTGTGTCACAGGGCTGGAGAGGGAGCAACAGAGACAGGAGGTGATGCTAGGCTCTGTTTAATAACTAGTTCTGTGAACTAGAGTGATAATTCACTCATTATTGTGAGGATGGCACCAAGACTTTGATGAAGGATCCAGCCCCATGACTCAGATACCTCCCACTAGGCCCCATCTCCACCATTGGGGGTTGCATTTCAACATGAGATTTGGAGGGGACAAATATCCAAACAATATCAATGGAATTCACAATAGAGGGAATATCTTCAGTTATTCAGATAAACCCAGTCTAAATACTAAAACCTTAAAGCTAAGGACATTCTCCAGCTGGAGTCAGAACCATGCAATAGAAGAAAACGGAAATGGAGCTGAAGGAGAAGTCAGAAATATTCAAAGTGTGAGAGAAACCAGATACACTGTTACTAGCTTTGAGTTGTAAGGGCTCTTGTGCAAAGCCCAGAAAGAGGCCTCTAGGAGCTCATAGAAAGCTGCTATGAGAAGGAATATAGGCAGTCTGTCGGATCCTCTTTTTAACATCCAGCAAAGAAACTGGTAACTCAGTTTCAGAACTGCAGAAACTGAACTACAAATAACCTGAATGTGCCTGAAGGTAAATTTCTCCACAGAGCCTCCTGTAAGGAAAGCAGCCCTGTGGACACCTTCATTTTCGCCCTGCGAAAACCCATATTGGACTCCTCATGTCAGAACTTCTTATATTCGAACTGAGCTAATAAATCTGTGTTAGGTCACTACATGTGTGAGAATTTGTTAAGGCAGTCATAGAAAATAAGCACTCATTAAATTACATTTCTGGACTTCAAATAAAAAAATCAATTTTATCATAATGTCTGACATAACATTGAATTTCTAAAATTTCCAAAATACATATTCAAATTGTATTATTTTCACCTAAATTATCTATTGGTTCAAAAGAGATGATGATTTTGATACAAAACAATGGCCACATTATTTCTGTTCTCATTTATTTGGGTACAAACATCATTTTCTTCATTAGAGGGAGACATAATTGCCCAATATTGCAATAATTGCACTGAATCAAACATAAATATTTTATAAGATACCGTTATATTTTATAAAACGTAAAGAGAAAATGCAAGGAAATTCATAGCATTTGCATTTTAGATAGCTAGATGATCTGAAAACCAGACACTTTAAAATAACTGGGTCAAAAGAGCATAGGCTATCTTTGCATAACAAAGAAAAAACATTATATAGGTGGAGATAAATTATTTCAATGTGAACAACATGCAATTTGCCATGTGGCTATTGGATTCATGAGGCAATTGTAAAATCTATAGTGTGTGACAATGTGGTTGCTTCTTCCTAGTTATCTACATAAAACTAAGATATTTCTTTTCAGAGTTCTATTTCTCTTCTAGTCTGTAAAACATTTTTATTTACACAATTATTTATTAGTTTTAATCTTTGGAAATGAAACAAAAAAATAAGGCAGTGTCTCATATTTATAGCCTTTGGTCCAGCCTTTCAAAGTACAAAAGTATGCCCAGAAAATATTGTACTAATTTAGGGTTTAGTAGGGTCAAAGAGACTACTGTTTATATACATTTGATTAAGCAATTTGATAAAACAATAGTATATTGTACAATAGTCACAAAGAGTTATTTAAAATTTTTGGGATTTATTTTCTAATAAGATTATTTAATTAACAATTAAAACGAATATTTTATGAATATAATGATTTGTAGGTATTGATACTGAAGAGATACACTGCATATGGTTTGAATTATTTTGTGTCTCCCCCCACACCACCAGCCAAACACTATATTTCAAAAAAAACAAACCTTATGCTAAAAATGATTCAGTATGTGATTCATATAAATAAATCTTCTATGTGTCACATGAAAAATATTTTCATTTACTAATACTTAGTATTTTATCAAATATTGAGTTCCTTTATAGCAGGCACTATTTGTGGTGTAGGGGTTACAGCAAAGGACAAATCAAGTCCATAAAGGGTGATAATAAAAATAAAATAAAAGTGAGTGAGCAATGTGTAGTGATAGGTGTTACAATTTTAGTGAGAATATTCAGCTAAGAAGTTTTCAGGCCAGGAACGGTGGCTCACACCTGTAAACCCAGCACTTTGGGAGGCCAAGGAGGGTGGATCATAAGGTAAGGAGTTTGAAACCAGCCTGGCCAACATGGTGAAACCCCGTCTCTTCTAAAATTACAAAAATTAGCTGGGCATGGGTACATGCGCCTCTAATCCCAGCTACCTGGGATGCTGAGGCAGGAGAATCACTTGAATCCAGGAGATGGAGGTTGCAGGGAACCAAGATCACGCCATTGCGTTCCAGCCTTAGTGACAAGAGTGAAATTCTGTCTCAAACAAAAAAAAAAAAAAGAAGAAGAAGAAGAAGAAGTTTCCATGCATCAGAATAAACTGAGGGAATGATTTATGGAGATATTAAGGATAAGAGTTTTACCCACGATAGCCCCTTCATGGGAGTGTGATTGGCCTGTTGGAGATACAACAGAGGACTGGAGGACATCTACCTGAAAGGACGAAGTTGAAGGTTACAATAGAATAAAGAGCCTCGGGCCAGGTTACTTATACAAGACCTTCTAAGCATAGCAAGGATTTTGAACTCTATTATATGTGTGATACAAAATCATGGCAAGTGTTAAGCCATGTACACTTTAAAGGCATCATTCTGACTGCCTAGTGCTAAATAAATTGACGTGAGACTGTAAGCAGTGAGTTTAATAAAGTGTCCTTTGTGATTTTCCAAATAATTCATGATGATAACATTGAAAAGTATGGTAATGACAGAAGTGGTAGAAAATAAAAAGATTTGGGAAAGATTTTGAAAAATATAATTGGTAGATGTAGCTGTGGATTAGATATAAGGACTGAGAAAAAGAGGGGACTCAAGATTTTCTCTAAAGATTTTTTCCTTGAGCAACAGGGTGGATGGTAAACCATTATTAAATGGGAATAAGAATTGAGGAAGAGTGTATCTACAAACTTGTATTGGGCCTGCTGTATTCAAATTGTTTATTAGACAACCAAATGGAGACATCAACCTCACAACAGAATATATGAATTTGGAGCTCAGGAAAACAGCTTTGACCTGAGATATAAATTTAGGAATCATTAACCTTTAAATGATATTTAAAACTATGAGGCTAAATGACTTGGCTTAGAGAATAGATTGAAATGGAAACAAGATGAAGCCTAAGTTCTCAGTCATGAGACATTATAATGCTAAACATGTAGGAAGAGATGAAAACACCATTAACAAGTAGTAGATACACTATCAGTAAAGTAAGAGAAAAACAGGAGTCTCAGAGCAAAGTTAAGGAAAGTTTCAGGGGGCCAGGTCTATGACTCATGCCTATAATAACAGCACATAGGGAGATCAAGGCAGGTGGATTGTTTGAGCCCAGAACTTCAAGATCAGTCTGGCCAACACAGGGAGACCCCCGTCTCTACAAAAATTTCAAAAATTGCCTGGGCACGGTAGTGTTCACCTGTAGTCCCAGCCACTTGGGAGGCTGAGGTGGGAGGATCACTTGATCCCAGGAGGTTGAAACTGTTTATGTCACTGCACTCCAGCTTGGAAAAACGAGCAAGGCACTGTCTCATTCCTTTTTCTGGAAAGAGAGTGATCAACTGAGTCAGATATTTTTGAGGGTAGTTGTAGAGCATGGATAGAAGTTCAGATGTGGCAATGACTGAAGCCCTGGTTTAAAGGAATGCAAAAATAAAAATAAAAAAGAAGAAGTGGAGAAGGGAATACAGATATAGAGCAAAAGGACTAAAGATAACTTCAGAGAAAATGATCAATTAAGATAAATCATGGTTGCATGTGCAGCAAAGGAGCAGAAGCTTGCTGGGAAGTCGGTGGTAGCAAGGGGCTGGGGGCAATTACAAGCAAGGGGAGTCTCTACAAACCTTAGGCTAACTAACTCATGGAAAGTGAAGGGATTGTCCGAGGAATGACTGAAAGATGTAAGAAAATTTTAGTTTCTGGAAAGCACTTTTGTAGTTTAGAGAGACTAGGGAAGGATGTGGAATCAGGTCAGTTTACAGCATGAATAGAACCATTGGGGGATAAAAGTCCAGGTGATGAACAATGCCCTGGGAAACATGGACATTTCATAATGATTGAGGTCAACAGGGTTGATTATTCACCATTATAATCCTAGACTCATCATTGTTTCAATGGATCATGAGTTCCAATTCCTACCTGGGACTGGACTCTGGCTGTTTGTAGTGATTGGGTTGGAACTGCTAGTAAGTAAAGATGGATGGGGCATTAGGGCCTCTCAAAGAGTATGGCAAGCCATGTTAGAAGTAATGTTGCAAGGCCGAGATGGGCAGATCAAGAGGTCAGGAGATCGAGACCATCCTGGCTAACAGTGTGAAACCCTGTCTCTACTAAAACTACAAAAAATTAGCTGGGTGTGGTGGCAGGCACCTGTAGTCCCAGCTACACGGGAGGCTGAGGCAGTAGAATGGTGTGAACCCAGGAGGTGGAGTTTGCAGTGAGCTGAGATCACGCCACTCACTCCAGCCTGGGCAACACAGCAAGACTCCGTATTAAAAAAAAAAAAAAAATGTAATGTTGAAGTTGCTGGAGGGCTTTGAGACGACTTTTCAGAGAGCAAATATAAATATAGTGTGACTTTCATTCTTTATTCAATAAATTTGTACATATTTTGTGTATTTTCCATGTGCTGGATTCTGTGTTGGGTACTGGCAATGTAATGAGGAAAACCAATTACTTCCTTTCATTTAAGAGTTACTTAATTTATATTCAACATGGCCCAGATAGATTTCAAGATCTAGTTATATGTTATAATCCCTCAATTATAATTTTCTCTTAAAAATGCTACAATATCAGCTTTATTCTCACTTTAAATTAATCTTGGAAAATACGATCCTAAAATAACATCTGACAATTTTCAATCTGTGTATATCAGATCTTGATTTTAAAAGTATTTGGCAGTCATTTAGTTTCCCACCAAATTGTATATATTTAACATAAAGACAAAATCTTAGAGTCTGTGAGATATTAAGTTTCATGCTTATGATTTCTCTTAACACTGTGTTTCTTAATCTGCTATAAAATCTCTGCAAATCAGAAATTCTGTTGGATAAGAAAAAAATAAAATCCTTTTTAAGGCTTTTGATTTATAAATAAAAAGACTCTTATTTGACTTTCCTATAGATCCTTTGAGAAAGCTAATTCAACAGTTTAAATATTCCCTCCAGGTACACAATCCTTAATAAATTGATTTAAGAGATTTCCTATTTGACATAATACCCTGAGACAAGATTGCTTAATTTAATGGCCTTTATGACTACAATTTCCAAAAAGCATTCCAAAATATTAATATTATGTCTTGTTTCTTTGGAAAAATAACAAACTGCTTCTGACTATTAATTTTGAGATTTTACGTCAGGCTTGCAAGGGTATTTGGAGTTGAATGAGGACTGATATTTATAATCTTTAGTTATAGGAATTAAGTCCACAACAATACATAAAACAGCATTATAATGATTTATTTCTAAATAATTAAAAGTTACTTTGCTCTACAGAGCTTGAACATTTTCTACTGTGCATCTAATACTTCATTGTTACTGAGAAGTAAAACATTTAAAAATAACCCAAGAGTAAGCTAATTCATTCATAATTTTGAATTTATCATAAAATTTTTTGTAAACAAAAAAATAAAGCCGTTTTATCACTTAAGACTTTTTTCCCCTTAGATAGCAAAGAACTGGAGTATTCAACACATCAGACGTACATGGAAATTATTCAGGAGACATTTGTAGAAAATTGGATGTGATCCAGACCACAATGACCTCAATTGAAATTGAAAAATTCACAGGAGACTGATTACAGAAGTGGGAAGTTAAAGATATGGAAATTACACTTGATAGACATGACACAATTTTAGCTAAGAATAAGGAGAGCACTAAAAGCTATAAAAAGGAAAAGTGATGGCCTGGAAAACAAGTCAGGAGCATGCAGCATCCAGGGCTTTTTTGTGGAAAGACAGATTTTTTTATTGTATGAAAAAATATATTAGCATAGCCCTAATTTAATTACTCACTGAAGAGCAATATTGTATTCTACTGCAAAATGTAGAATTTTAAAAATATCTGAAAATGACTTTACCAATTAAAATTCAGGTGAATAATATTGAGGAACTTCTCTATTTGGACAACTACATTGTTGAATACTAATGAGAGAAGAACATGAAATCATTTATGTTCACAAGTCCACAAGTTAGCACTATTTGCTAATGTTTGATGTTATATTTTCTAAAATATTTGTGATTTGAAAGGGAGCTCCATTTGAGACTATTAACTTTTTGAAGCCAATAGGAAAATATTACCTAATTTCTTAACATCCTCTCCCCAAACATCACTGGCAATTCTTTTTGTCTCAAGTAATGACTCTTCCACCTTCTCCACTTAACTTTTAAATGCATAAATGCTTGAGAGCTTAGAACCTCACCAAAGAGCTTTTCTGTATTTTTTCTCTCCCAAGGGGACCTCATGCTATCTCATGGATTTTAATGCTCCCTATGCTTGTCATCTGAAGACATTCAATTCACATCTCTATCCTTAACCTTTCTGTTGAGTGCAAGACTCTCATATACAATATTATACAACTGCTTACTACTCAAAGTCTTCACATAGAAGTCAAATATATGTCTCACAGTTGACACTGCCAAACAGAATTATATATGTTTCTATTCACAAACCTGCTAGCCCCCAAGATTTACTCCTTTAAGCAAGTGACACTATCACCGAACACTTAGAATGAAAGATAGAAGTCACCCTAGATACTTCTCTTTTTCTTATACCCTATAGCCCATTCATTAATATGTCATATCAGCTGAATCTCCAAAAAACTATGTATAAAATTAAAATTCTCACCATCTGTTCCTAGGCCAATCCTCCTTTTAGCCCAGTGTGGCTCATTGGTCTTTAAATAGAAGTATAATAAATGTGTTAGGCACTAGAGATTAAAGCATCTTCTTAAAGACGTAAAAGCCGGGCCTTTATGCGATTCACCACATACTCCACATGAACACAGAAGCCAGCAGGGGAACAACAAGAACTCACAATTTTAATATATAGCATAACGTCTTCTAATAAAGTTGTGACCATGACGCTATAGAAACACTCAAGATTTTTAAAGAAGAGGTAAGAGTTTCCAATTTAAGACATGCTAAAACACATTTGGTGAAGATAAAATAGCACTGAAAAAAGCTGAGAGATAGGAAATAGCACTTTTACTGGCATTAAATTGGCTTGATAAAGAGCACAAGATTCATTTAGTCATTTAAAATATATTGATTGGGTACCTTCTGTGTCAATGAGCCCTGTTCTAGGCACTAGAGATATAATATAAAATAAAATAAAATAAAATAAAATAAAATAAAATAAAATAAAATAAAATAAAATAAAATAAAATAAAATAAAATAAAATACAGAATAAAATAAATGTGCTCTCATAGAGCTTAGATTCTAGAGGAAGGAGAAATACATTAATCAATTCGACAAATTCAAACACTGATAAATGCTAGGAGGAAAACAAATGAGGTAAACAAAGTGAGAGTGGCTTGAAGCTAGGAGGCCTCTCAGTGAAGCTGACAATAGATTGGGGACCAGAAGAGTAGAAAGGAGGCTGCCATTTGCAAATCTGAGGTAAGAGCACTGTTGGGAGAAGAGAATGGGATGTTTTAAAGTAATAAAAATGACTTGTTTCAGGTTATTATAATATTAAGAAAAATATTTTGACATAATGTCAATTTAAAATTATTGTTCATCTATTCAATGAATAGTATGGTCTCAACTCTGTTAATGATTTTAATAAAAAATAATATGTAAATTAGTAGAATAAACTGAAAGTTTATTAAAGTATGATCTTTACAATACAAACATATAATAAAAGCACCTACTCTACATTAGTTTTTGCAATAACCTTTCCATCTATATCCATGTCTAAGCCACATCTATAGGGTAGATCAGAGTGCAGGTTCTAGACCCAGGCTACCTGTATTCAATTACTTTCCCATTCCATGCTGCATAATCTTGGGCAAGTTATATAAACTTTAGGGGTCTCAGATTATACATTTGTAAAATCAGGAATAGTAACATAATCACCCTATGGGTTGTTGTGAACAATCATTGAATTTATACGAACGGATCACACAGAAAATTGTGCAACATAGTAAACGTTTATCAAGTGTTTGTTATTGTTTTAGTCATATTTATGCTAATGGCAATGGGTAATTTTTTAAAATCTCAACTAAAATAAATACATTTTAGTAGAGGAATTATGGAAGCTTTCATTTCTTTTTATTTTAATTCTCCACATTTTCCTAAATGAGCAAAAGTAATTTCTGCTTAAACACAGAAATACTTTCTGAGAAAAAAGTCATTATGTGATTTTATCATTGTGTGAACATCATATAGTATACTTTCATAAACCTAAATGGTTTAGTGTCTTAGGCTATTCTTGCAACACTATAAAGAAATACCTGAACCTGGGTAATTTACAAAGAAAAGAGGTTTAATTGGCCCATGGTTCTGCAGGTTGTACAGGAAGTGTGGTATCAGCATCTACTTCTAGTGCAGGCCTCAGGGAGCTTACAATCATGGTGACGAGCAACGGAGAGTCAGCATGTCACATGGCAAGAGTGGGAGCAAGAGAGGAAGGTGGAAGACTCCACACACTTTTAAACAACCCAATCTCATGAGAACTCACTCACTAGCATGAGGACATCAACAAGCCATTCATAAGGGGTCTGCCCCCATGTCCCAAACACCCACCACCAGACCCCACCTCCAACACTGGTGATTACATTTCAACATGAAATTTGGAGGGGACAAACAACCAAACTTTATCATTTAGCCTACTACACCTAGGCTGTATGGTGTACCCTATTGTTTCTAGGCTATAAACCTGTACAGCATATCACTGTACTGAATATTATAGGCAATTGTAACTAAAGTATTTGTGTATATAAACATATCTAAACATAGAAGAGGTATGGAAAAACAGAGTATAAAATATTTTATGCTACACTCGTATAGGGTAATTACCATAAATGGAGCTTGCAGGACACGAAATTACTCTGGATAAGTCAGGGAGTGAGTGGTGAGTGAATGTGAAGGCCTAGGACATTACTGTACACTACTGCAGACTTATGAACACTGTATAGTTAGGATAAACTAAATTCTTAAAAATATTTTTCTTTCTTCAACAATAAATTAACCTTAGCTTACTAGAAGTACTAGAAGACCACCATTGTACTTATGGTCCATCACTGGCTGCAATGCCATTATGTGGTACACAATTGTGTTATTTTTCTAAGCCTAAATATCAAAAATGTTTTTAAAAAGATACAAGTGAAAACTAAGGTTACCTGTTAGAATATGTTCAGTCTTCAGCTTGAGTGCATGGGGCCTATTGCAAGGACTCAGTTAAATATGGAGATATAATGATATACCACAAGAAAATGTTAAACAACATGGAAATAGTATCCTCCAAATTACAGAAAGATTGTATCTCCATTTGAATTATACTTCCCAGGAGAATTTGTTTATAAATATTAGTGTACTCCATTCACCTGATGCATTATTCTACCCAGCTATCATAATAAAATACCATAGACTGAGTGGTTTAAACAATAAAAATATATTTCTCACTGTTCTGAAGGAAAAGATGTCTAAGATTAAGGCATTGGTAATGTAGGTTTCATTCTTCTCTGGGGATATAGGCAGCTGCTGTCTTGCGATGTGTTCACAGGGCCTTTTCTTTATGCAGTCCAGTGGTAGAGAAGAGATTGCAGAGGGCTCCCTGATGTCTCTTATTATGAAGACACTAATCCCATCTTGAGGATCCATTCTCATTACTGCATCTAACCCTATAGGTCCCATCTCCAATTATTATCAAATTAAAGTTTAGGGCTTCTGGCTGGGCATGGTCTCTCACACCTGTAATCCCAGCATTTTTGAAGGCCAAGGCAGGAAGATTGCTTGAGTGCAGGAGTTTATGCCAGCCTGAGTAGAAGGAAGGAAGGAAGGAAGGAAGGAAGGAAGGAAGGAAGGAAGGAAGGAAGGAAGGAAGGAAGGAAGGAAGGAAGGAAGGAAGGAAGGAAGGAAGGAAGGAAGGAAGGAAGGAAGAGAAAAGAAAGAAGGAAAGAAAGAAGGAAAGAAGGAAGGAAAGAAGGAAGGAAAGAAGGAAAGAAAGAAGGAAAGAAAGAAGGAAAGAAAGAAAAGAAAGAAAGAAAGAAAGAAAGAAAGAAAGAAAGAAAGAAAGAAAAAGAAAGAAAGAAAGAGGAAAAGAAAAATTAGGGTTTTAATATCCTCCAGTTCCAAGATTCAATGGTAAAACGCAGTGGTCATGGCACCTTCAATGGGTGCTGTGTTCATACAATGTCTTACCTTTTCACATCTTCTTTTTTTTTTTTTTTTTTTTTTTTGAGACGGGGTGGTGCTCTGTCACCCAGGCTGGAGTGTAGTGGCGAGATCTCGGCTCACTGCAAGCTCCGCCTCCTGGGTTTACGCCATTCTCCTGCCTCAGCCTCCTGAGTAGCTGGGACTACAGGCGCAGGCCACCTCGCCCAGCTAGTTTGTTGTATTTTTAGTAGAGACGGGGTTTCACCATGTTGGCCAGGATGGTCTCGATCTCCTGACCTCATGATTCGCCCGCCTCGGCCTCCCAAAGTGCTGGGATTACAGGCTTGAGCCACCGCGCCCGGCCTACCTTTTCACATATTCTATGCAGGTATGGTGGATTTTTGCTACCTTGGGGCCATACTTGGGAAATGAGAATATTTTGCAACACTACAGATGGATAAATCTGCAAGACATGCCAAACAACCTTTCCTATTCAGAGTGTTCCTGATTCCCCATGGTATTGCTGAAAACATGGACACAGGTTCCCTCTTTTCTGGCGGCTGTTGGAACCCACAGATCTATCTCTCCTTCTCCACCTGCAAAGCTGAAGCAAAATATTTCCCATTGACCTCTCCAAAGAATAGTGTCTCTCCTATGGGTCCATTTCCTTATATCTCTCAAATATTTGTAAGACAAGATTTTGGAGGTAAAGGCTATATTTCTCTTTTCAGTCATACTACACAATGTCCCCTGAGGGTGTTAGCTCAGGAGACACTACCAGCTAAAAGAAGGATAGAAAATTTAAGACATATGGAAAAAAGTTAAATATAAATTAACATCTAAAAATAGAGGAATGAAACGTTTTCTATTGGATTTAGCAGTAAGAAAACCAATGGAAATTCAGAGAGGTATTTCAGGGGAATGATTGCGCTGGAAGTCAGAATGAAGTTGGCAGAGATTTAAATGAGATGTAAGAAAATGGAAACATCAAGGAGACTAATGAAATTTAGTTAGAATTTAACAAACTACAATGAATAGCTACCTATCCCATGATTTTGGCAACGCTGTAATTGTGAGAAATTTTAAGAGGTGGGGTGCATTTTATGATTCATAGTTTTGCCCTTAGGGAACTCATTAATTCTCTTGCTAATTAATTTTGGTAATAATGCAAATAAGGGGATATAGTTTAAAATAGACTTCCTTTTAATTGATGTGTCATAAAACCTATTTCTATAACTGATACATTCTTTATCAAAATTTAATACTAAGAGCAGCAGGACTTCATTTGAAATGTTCATACTCAATATGCAGGAGTAATATTTAAAAAATTTTAAGCATGTAAAACAGTGATACATAATATGGTTAAGACAATAGTCAATAAAACTGATTTTTTGTGACTAGTTGAAAATATGATAACCGAGATAAAACCCATTATTCTTCTGAATCCAGTAATACTTGTAATTTTAAAATGAGTACCAAAAGCAAAAGGTAAATTTATTAATATGTACCTCTATTAGAAAATACACGAAGAGGTAACAAAATCCAATGTAAATCCTTAACAAAATTGGTTTTCAGTTTATGGTCGTGTAAAATAGGTCCCATTTAAGTAAAAATCAATACTCTGAATTGGTCTGTGCCAGTTTGCTATAACTATAAAGGTCAAGTATTTCTCTCAGTTGCAATACCTCTGCTTAACCTTAGCTGAAGAAAACTTTATAAGGAGAAAAATAGAATCCATTGAGGAAAAAAAAAAAAAAAAAAAAAACTCATGCTATAAAATATAGTAAGCAGTAAACATTACTGGATAAAGGTTTAGCAAATAATAGTACATATTGGCATATATAGAGATTTAGAAATAGATATGTGATTAACCAACAATTATTGACTGAGTTTGAATGAATGATTAAATAATAATTTCTTTTTTGAAAAAGCAGTGAAGTCATGATTAGCCAAGAGAACACACATAACTGGCCACCACAATACTTTTTAAAGTTTTCCTCAGTGTTTTCTTTCTGTTTTATGATTAATATCTCCAAAAGGCAGACACAACTGAAATTTAAGTCTTTCCAAGTTATTGCTTATTAGCACTTTTTGTGCTGGATGAGTAGGAGGTGATTCATAAGTTTATGATTAAAGGGAGTTTCTACATTGTCTCCACTCTAAATTATTATCAGTTATGCCTCCCTTTCATTAATATGAAAGTGAATAATTATTAGAATTCATGTTTATCCTTGTTTCTAAGGAAAGATTATCCCTGATTTCATTTTTCTCTTTAGTAATTCCATCCACCTCTAACCATGTCTTAATACTATCTAAACAGTAGAGTATTAACTATACTATCTATACAGCACTCACTGTATAGATCAGCCAGTTTAAATCATTAGGATTCAATTAAAACAAAAGGACTGTCATGACCTCGATAAAATTTTGCACCAACAGTTTAACGTTGTATTCACGTAACACTGGAAATCCAAGATTAAGCAGCCTGAATGCCTGTCTCAATCCCACATCTGAGTCACTAATGTTGTCTAGACACCACCTATATTTTCCAGACATATTTTTCCAAAACAAATAACATAAATAAAATGAAAGTTGTCCTAATTATTAACATATGCTGCAAATCCCATCCTTCTTGCTTTCTCAATGGCATTAATCAACTACAATTATTTTTTCTTTTTGTTTTGTTTTGGGGGACAGTCTCACTCTGTCGCCCAGGCTGGAGTGCGGTGGCATGATCTCTGCTCACTGCAACCTCTACCTCCTGGGTTCAAGCAATTCTTGAGCCTCAGCCTCCAGAGTAGCTGGGATTACAGAAGCACGTCACCACGCTCAGCTATTTTTTTTTTTTTTCTTTTTTTAAAGTTTTCGGTAGAGATAGAGTTTCGTCAAGTTGCCCAGGCTGGTCTGGAACTCCTGGCCTCAAGTGATCTGGCCATCTTGGACTCCCAAAATGCTGGGATTATAGGTGTGAGCCACCATGTCTGTCCAATCAACCAAAATTCAATCTAGGTCTTGAAGCTATAATCTTTTCCACATTGAGGGATCTTTCTTACGGCCTATAATGCAGTCATGCCCTCTCTAATTTAAGAATATCCCCTTTATTCATATCCTCATTTCCTGAGAAATATATTTATCTACCTGAGAAATATATTTCTTTATCAATGAAGTTCATGTTAAAGCTCAACTTTATGTATGGAATTAATTTGTATAAAAATTCTGCGACAAAAATGGGACGTATTTAATGCTTGAGAACTCCAAGCCTTGAGATGGTTGTGAACTTTCTACACCCACATTAACAAGTAACTACATGACAAGGTCAAGCTAGAATATAGCTCCAGAATTCTCTGTATGACTTTCTACAATTTATTTGACGTTCTCAGATTGGTGGTTACTCTAAGTCTGTATTTTCTCTGAAACATAAGTCCCAAAATATTTTAAACATAAGAAATTGAGAAAAAAATTAAAGACATCTTCAGTCCCTTCATTCACTGGCAAACTTTTACATTGAGTAATTCATAACAGCTACCCACATTTTTCACAGTCCCTGTTCCTTAATGCTCTGTAATTCAACTCTCAATAATCTATTCTAACAGCTGCTATGAAGGCTCCATTGATCTCCCACTTTCTAAAACTAAAAGCTTTTCTTCACTCATTCATCCTGGCCTCTGTGCAGCATTTGGCACATTTAGCTTTTCTGAAAATTTCTCTTCCTTGGGCTTCCATGAGACGAGGCCACTACAATATATTACCTTTCCTCCTATATCATCAGTCACCTCCACTCTTACTTCATTTGTCCCTTACCCTCCTTAAATATGAATGTGCTACGAGTCTGTTTTATTCATGTTTTAGTCTACATCTCTTCTTCAGAGATCACCACAAATTTTGCAGCTTCACCTTTATCTTGTTCATATGACATATTGCTGCAAAGAAACATATACATATCCACATTTATACATGCATGTACATATATTCCCACATTTTCCTGTGGATATGCCACTTATGTTAGTTGTGTATGTGAAGATGTGTATATGCTTATATAGATAAAGAGAATCATAGAGATCGATGAGCAGATATAACACTGATGGCTCTTCTGAGCTCAATTTTCCAACAATCTACTATATATACTTACCTCAATGCTCTATCACTCCAAACACTATGTATTTAATATGAAATTCATCTCTTCCATCTTTTAGTTGCATTTAACTCATCCTTTTTTTCATAATAGAGCCCATTATTTTATAACAGTATTATTTTCTTCACCGCATTCTAACCTAAGCTTTTATAAACCTGTACCAGCTATACTTGTATCTTCTAACACTGACTATCTAGAACCATGTTAGTGAGCATTTTAACTTCTTCCCAAGCCTAGTTAAAATATGATACTTAGGGCACTCTGGAAATAATTTAATATAAAAGAATAAAATAAATAAATTTTAATTATAAAAGAATGAGAATGTTAATTATAAAGAATAAATGAATTATCTATAAAAGAATAAAATTAATTATAAAATAATAAAATAAATTAAGTAAGTGTATTAGTCCATTTTCACATCACTGATAAAGACATACCAAGACTGGGAAGAAAAATAGGCTTAGTTGGATTTACAGGCCAGGAATGGCAGCTCACATCTGTAATCCCAGGACTTTGGGAGGCCGAGGAAGGCGGCTCACTTGAGGTCAGGAGTTCAAGACCAGCCCCGCCAACAAGGCAAAATCCCGTCTCTACTAAAGGTACAAAACTTAGGCATGGTGGCACATGCTTGTAGTCCCAGCTTCTTGGGAGGCTGAGGCATGAGAATCACTTGGACCCAGACTGCACTCCAGTCTGGATAACACAGTGAGACTCTATTTCAAAAAAAAAAAAAAGAATAAATAATTGGACTTACAGTTCCACATGGCTGGGGAGGCCTCAGAATTATACTGAGAGGTGAAAGGCACTTGTTACATGGGAGTGGCAAGAGAAAATTAAGAAGATGAAAAGGCGGAAACCCCTGATAAAACCATCAGATCTCATGAGACTTATTCACTACCATGAGAACAATATGGGGGAAACTGCCCCCATGATTCAAATTATTTCCTACTGAGTCCCTCCCACAACACATGGAAATTATGGGAGTACGAGTCAAGATGAGCTTTGGATGGGGACACAGCAAAACCATATCACTCCTCCCCTGGCCACTCCAAATTTCATGTCCTCACACTTCAAAACCAATCATGCCTTCCCAACAGTCCCCCAAAGTCTAACACATTTCAGCATCAACCCAAAAGTCCACAGTCCAAAGTTTCAAGTCCCTTCCCTCTATGAGCCTATAAAATCAAACACAAGCTAGTTACTTCCTAGGTAAAATGGGTGTGCAGGTATTTGGTAAATATAGTCATTCAAAACGGGAGAAATTGGCCAAAACAAAGGGGTTAAAGGGGCCCATGAAAGTCTGAATTCCAGTGGGGCAGTCAAATTTTAAAGCTCCAAAATGATTTTCTTTGACTCCAGGTCTCACATCCAGGTCACACTGATGCAGGAAGTTGTTTCCCACGGTTTTGGGCAGCTCCGCCCCTGTGGCTTTGAAAGGTACCCCTTTTCTCTCAGCTGCTTTTATGCGCTGGCATTGAGTGTCTGTGGCTTTTCCAGGGAAACAGTGCAAGCTGTCAGTGGATCTAACATTCTGGGGTCTGGAGGACAGTGGCCCTCTCCTCACAGCTCCTCTAGGCAGTGCCACTCTGTGTGGGGTCTCCAATCCCATACTTCCTTTCCACAATGCCCTAGCAGAGGTTCTCCATGAGCACCCCACCCCTGCAGCAAACTTCTGCCTGGGCATCCAGGTATTTCCATACATCTTCTGAAATCTAGGTGGAGGTTCCCAAATCCCAATTCTTGACTTCCATGCACTGGCAGGCTCAACATCATGTGGAAGCCGCCAAGGCTTGAGGCTTGCACCCTTTGAAGCCATTACCTGAGCTCTACTTTGGCCCCTTTCAGCCATGGCTGGAGCAGTTGGGACACAGGGCACCAAGTCCCTAGGCCACACACAACACAGGGACCCTGGACCTAGCCCCTGAAACCATTTCCTCCTAGGTCTCCAGGCCTGTGATGGGAGGGGCTGCTGTGGAGACCTCCGACATGCCCTGGAAACATTTTCCCCATTGTCTTGGGAATTAACATTTGGCTCCTCATTACTTATGCAAATTTCTTCAGGTGGCTTGAATTTTTCCTCAGAACATGGGTTTTTCTTTTCTATCACATTGTCAGGCTGCAAATTTTCTGAACTTTCATGCTCTGTTTCACCTATAAAACTGAACGCCTTCAACAGCACCCAAGTTACCTCTTGAATGCTTTGCTGCCTAGAAATTTCTTCCACTAGATACCCTAAATCATCTCTCTCAAGTTCAAAGTTCCATAAATCTCTAGACTGGGGCAAAATGCCACCAGTTTCTTTGCTAAAACATAACAAGAGTTGCCTTCGCTCCAGTTCTCAGCAAGTTCTCATCTCCATCTGAGACCACTTCAGCTGGGACCTTTTTGTCCATATTGCTATCAGGCTTAAGGGCATAGCCATTCAATAAGTCTCTAGGAAGTTCCAAACTTGCCCACATTTTCCTGTCTTCTTTTGAGCCCTCCAAACTATTCCAACCTCTGCCTGTTATCCAAAGTTGCTTTCACATTTTTGGGTATCTTTTCAGCAATGCCCCACTCTACTGGCACCAATTTACTGTATTAGTCCATTTTCACACTGCTGATACAGACATAACCAAAGCTGGGAAGAAAAAGAGGTTTAACTAGACTTACAGTTCCACATGGCTGGGGAGGACTCAGAATTATGCTGGGACATGAAAGGCACTTCTTACACGGTGGCAGCAAGAGAAAATGAGGAAGATGCAAAATAGAAACCCCTTATGAAACCATCAGATCTCATGAAGCTTATTCATTACCATGAGAACAGTATAGGGGAACTGCCCCTGTAATTCAAATTATCTCCCACCAGGTCCCTCGCACAACACATGGGAATTATGGGAGTGCAATCCAAGATAAGATTTGAGTGGGGACACAGCCAAACCACATCAGTAGCCAAATGAATTTTGACGGTGTCAGTTTTCTTTGCTACTCAAATCTCAGGCTTCTGAGAGTTCTTCTTCTCCTTCATAAGAGCTTAAGTAGCAAGAAAATTTTTGTTTATTTATTTTTCCCCACTAGGTTCTGTCACATGATGTCTCAGGCAGTAGTAGTATTCTGTAACTTCCTCTGCATTACCAAGTTATGGCCATAAGATCCAGCTCTTTAAAATCTATAAGATTTTCTGCAATATCTAAAATATACATATGTCTATATGTTTGTGTCATTGAATATTTTGAATTTATCTGTTCAAACATTATAGACTAAATAGAAAAAAAGGGAAACAATAAATAAAGTATTTTATATGCAGAGCAAACTCTTCTCTAAGTTTCTGACTTATTTTTTTTTCTTCCTATAGTAGTTCATTTTCACACTGCTATAAAGATTCTACCTGAGACTGGGTAATTTATAAACGAGAGAGGTTTAACTGACTCACAATTCTGCATGGCTGAGGAGTCCTCAGGAAACTTACAATAACGGCAGAAGGTAAAGGGGAAGTCGGCACCTTCTTCACAAGATGGCAGGAGAGGGAAAAAGAGTGAAAGGGGAACTACCAAACACTTATAAATCCATGAGCTCTAGTGAGAACTCACTCACTATCACAAGAACAGAAGGAGGGAACCATCCACCTGATCCAATCACCTTCCACCAAGTTCCTCCCTTGACACTTGAGGGTTACAACTCAACATGATATTTGAGCAGGGACATAGAGCCAAACCATATTATTTCCTCATCTCTTTTATTTACAAAGAGTCACTGCCTCCTGCCTGAAAGAAAATTTATATTAATTTCTGGGTTATAATCACATTATCTGTGATTAATATATTTATCTCTTTCATTTAAAAATGGTCCAACTACAGATATATTACAAATGACTTTTTCCGTTTTTGTATTCAAAATCATGTGAAAGTGACAACAAAAACACACTACTCAACTGAAAGCTACCATTGCTTGTATTAGAGAAGATTAAATTCTTAGGTTAGTTGACTTAAACTACTCATACTCAGTATATTTAACAGTATAAAAGCAAAATAATGATAATATGATAACTAGAGAAACGTGGTAAATATGATAAATTACTCTAACATTTTATTTAGACTGCCAAATGATTAAGACTGTTGCAATGATTACTGTAATGATCACATTTTAAAAAGTAGCAAAATGAAGATATCTGCTTTAAAGATGACCTGAAGTTACAACTTGATATTAGAAGTAAAATCAGTATTGGATGAAAAATTTCAATTAGTATGAACTGATTTGCTTGAGCAGCTTCAGGGAACTTAACCTCTAGTCTCCTCTTTTAGTTTTCCTAATTATGTTTCCTCTATATTATTATTATCACTACAGGAGATACCCAACATTCATTATTAATATTATTGGAGGTCCTTCCCCTCTCTGAATCTCTTTTTATCACATATTTTTATCACATGTTTTATTGTTCTTCTTTCTTTCTTCACCTATATGTGAGATTGAAGACTGCCTGACTATATAATAATGATGTCAGTGTCAGAGACAACACAAAGATTCCAGAAGAAAATTTAAAATATATAATTCCTTTCTTTATAAATGTTGAACATTTAGAATGTTAAAAAAAATTGAGTCAATGTCATTTGTAAACATGAATCATGTTTGCTTGGGCTCATCACTAAGCCTCAACTCCATGGACAAGAAACCACTTTAGCAATTTTAAAGTAGAATATAAGGAATTATACATCAAGAATTATCTGTATATTAGCAAAAATTGTTGATTGGATTTGGCAAATTATATGTAAACTTTTATCTAGTTCAGCTACCTGCTTCAAGGTAGCTGAAACTTTTTTATCCCAAGGGACATTAATTGAAATGTTTTATGAAAGACACAGTCCTCGTCAAATTGAAAGTCCATTAATTTAAATGAATATATAGCTTATTTTATATGTAAACAAAAATTTTACATCCTCTAGCAACTCTACATATGATTTTGTAGTACATGCAGCATTATTACAATATGGGTGAGCATTAAATGTATAAAAGTAATTATAATTGAATACAGATTGCATGAAGTAAAAGGCAAATAATATTTAGTCAAACATATATTAAAAGGAGATGTTTACTTAATCTTATCTAAGCAATATTGCTTGAAATTAAAACTTTAATGAATGTAATGACTTGTGCATAAGTAAAAGAATATTAAATCTAATTATGTTTTCTTTAAAGGTTTTAAACCATCTCTCTTTTATTCTACTATACAGCTAAGAAAAATATCAATTCATACATTATTGTTATCAAAATAATTATGTTTTAATGTAGTTAAAAACTTAAGTTATATCTGTAAAATATTACAGAATAATTAAAGGAGCAAATTATAAATGTTCAAATGTGCTAAATATCAGATATGCTGAAGAAATGTAATTACAAGTCTTTGCCTACTTACCATTCCACTATAAATGGTAAAAGAAGTTGCTTATAAAACATAAGATTCCATTATCATCTACTACAAAACCATACATTCCCACGTTTAAAATAAAGGCTATTTATAAAATCACATGTCAGCAGATATTCAACATCAAAAGTAGAAGATATTTCAAGTTAATTGTAGTTGCTGTCATTCTTGACCCATTTTAGAAATAATGCATAGGCCTCAAAACATAAGAATTGCCTTCAAATAAAAACATATAAATCTGAAATGTAAAAATAAATATTTGAATGATATGAGTAGCTTAACAAAACAGAAATTAAATATTCACTAGTATTCAAAGGCATTTAATTATAGAATATATCGCAATCTCTTACAGAATTGAAACTACTTTTAAAATGGCGGCTCTTCCACAGGATATATAAATATGGCTTTATAATTTTACCTATTCCATGGTTAACTCCTTATTCTATGTTAATGTATAAAGGAAGCAACATTATTGCCTTAAGACCTTCTGAAATTCATCTACGATTTCTTCTCATATAGGTTTTTTCTTTAAATTTCATGTTCTAGTCCATTGATATTCATTTAATCTTTAGAAGTTTTTAATAATGTGAGTTCCTGGGTTTTATCTGTAGAAAGCCAGAATACCTGGAAAACAATGATATGGCAAAGCTGCCCAGTTCCCTCTCCCTTTCAGGGATCTGAATAACCTGAAACTCAGCATACCATGCAGCAAACTGAATACCATGTAAGAATGCAATTGAATACAATTGAAAAGTCAGTTGTTGAGGTGTTTCATCAATATCATTGCCTTGCTGTAACTGATAATTAGGTTAATCACAATTATTTTGTAATGCTGAAAACAATTTTACAAATATCATTTTACTCAAAATAAATATTTTATTGATTCTCATTCATCTTAAATTAGCTACATTTGCTTTTCAAAATATGATTGGATAGCAACTTTTTAAAGTTATATAAGATATGAGGCAGTGCTTTGTGATATTAAATCTGTATTCTCTATAATAGTAGCAAACACTTGATTATCATTTATTAGTTTGGCATTCTTCTCAAAGCCCTACAAGTATTAACTACTTTAACACATATAAATCTTATAGTTACTATTTCACAAAGGAGGAAATAGGCACATGAAAATGAATATTTTGCTCAACCTCACATAACTACTATGATAGAATAAATGCAAACTGAAGTAGTCAGTCTGATTCCAGAGTACATGTTTTAGGCTATTATGAGTCACATATGATATTGTTTTCTCAGTGCTTGAGAGGCATTTAATTTGGATTAAGTGGGTTAGTGTTTATGAAAATACCAGACACCGTGCAGGCATTAAGTCCATTTTCTTCATTTCTGTCCTGTGACTTCACATTCACCTTCATGATAGGATCCAAGTGTCCATATTGTCTGCAGTATGCCCTTCCATCATGAGTCATGTACAATAGCTTTTTCATCGTTGGCTTCAATCCAAGACTTAGCTTCAAATAAGTACAACAGTAAAGAGTATTGAATTCTTGCTGATAACTTGGCTTCAAGTCAATTTTTTTTACATGAAGAATTACAGGCAAAGATTTATAACAAGTCATCTTCATCGCTAATTAATCAAGCCTAGATATGACTTCTTCCTGTACTTTATGAATAGCAGACTTAAATTTAATTTTTATTAAAGGAAAATCGGATCTCTTTCCATATTTTAAAAATTAAAAATACTAAGAGCATACCTGATAAGTAGGAAATTTGATGGCAACCCTAGTATTAGAATTAGATGTCTCATCTTCAAAAGAACAAGAGTTCTGGCTCTGTGTGCTGTTTGAAAACTTACAAGGGAGAGATAGGGAATGAAAGATAAAATAAGCAATAGGAGGTACTGATGAATTAGACACCAAGCTTAGTCATTCTTCAGGATGTGGAGTGTACCAGAAATAGGTACTTTGCAGGATAATATATGATATTTCATGGGGTATTTTCCCCAGTGATTGATAATCAAATCTCCAATATTGTTCACAATTTTTCACTTTTAATAACTGCTGATAGTTTATTTCTATGAAGACAATCTTCTTTATTAAATAAAAGAAAATTTGAGATGGCTATAAAGATTGACAATGTGTCTTCTAAAATATTTAAACACCAATGATTTACCAACCTACTTATCCTCATTGTTTGCAATAGCCACTAGTTTTAGAAAGGGAATAAATTACCATTTCCATATTTCTTTTCACTTGACTCCGACCTTCCATGCTTGGAGGTCCCTTCCAATAGCAAACTGTCTTTCTGGATCCCTCAGTAACTTAGTCCCCAGATAACCACAAGTTTTTATTTTTAAATCTTACTTTCAGCAATTCCACAGCACTAAAGTTAATGACTTGCTAAACCCTTGAATACCATTAAAAGCAGAAGTTTGCACATTTGTCTTTTAACTTTGTGTCTGTTCTACTTTCCATTCTTCTTTAAACAGTTGTTCTTCTATAAAGGCTCAGCAGGGAGCTGTTCCCCACAGGCTCAATGAAGTGTTCACACCCGCAGGTCTCTCTAGCAGCAGATTCAATACATTTATTTGGACAAAATTAGGCCCTTGAAACGTAGTGAGTTCTCAATTTATTGAATGGTAAAGCAAAAAACAAACCAACCAAAAAGACTAAACAGACCCTCGCATTTCCAATCTTCCAAATGTAACACCCATCAGACAGATCTTGATAAATTTTTTAAAAATCAAAACTTTGTAACTCGATAAAGAGGAAACTCCAAGAAATCGCCTTCATGTAAAAGATAAATAAAAATAATAATGTCTCTGCATTCTTTGTACCTTTGTTTTGAAACTTAAATTATAAGAAAACAACAAATATTCTGCATTAAAATGTTTAAAATAAGCTTACCTAAATTTCTGATAATATTGTGTAACTAAATGTAATTCAACTTTAAGAAAGATAAGTATATTCCGCACGAAGTACATATCAAACATGTTAATATCAGTCAAAGTTCTTTTCATAAAACATCAGTACTACCAATAACTAACCAATAATGGATTTAGTGTTGCATGGAAATTTTCCAAACTTCCAACTACTTATTTGAAGGATTGTGTGTAAACCATAGTATGTCCAAATACACACACATTTCTCCTCATAGAGTAAAAAAAAAAAAAAATTAGAACACACACAAATCAAAATCTAACGTAAAAAAAATGAGTATACTACCACAGAATTTCCATTTCAATTACAATTAGCAGATTAGAGAAAGTAGTACACTATAGTTTAGATCATTATTATAAGAATCTGGTTAGTGTCAATTAAGCTGATGACATGTTTTCCATTGGTCCAAATATTGAGATGAGTTTTTAAAACAAATATCACGCTGTTTTCCCAGATATCTTCTTTTGAGTGTTGGATATGTAATTAATGAAACCATTCAAGCTAAGAATAAATTGTCAGAAAATCATCCGTCTTTTTTGTTTATATATGTGTCATTTTATTAGATATTTGAGATGATTAATACACAGAAGGTTTCATTTCCGCTAGGGGTTTATAATCTTCTCTAAGTGTAAGGCAGACATGAGTTCTTTCTCCACATGCAAGGGAAGAAAACATTTTTTCTTTTTCCTTTCTTTTTTTAACTTTTATTTTAAATTCAGGGGGCACATGTACAGGCTTATTGTCTGACTCTATTGTGTGATGCTGAGGTTTTGGGTATCAAAGATTCTGTCACCTTGGTACTGAATATAGGACACAGTAATCAGTTTTTCAGTTCTTGCCTCTAATCCCACCACTAGTAGTCCCCAGTTTCTAACGTTGCCACCTTCATGTCCATGAGTACCCAATGTTTAGCTCCCACACATAAGTTAAAATATGTGATATTTCATTTTCTGTTTCTGCATTAATTTGCTTAGGATAATGGCCTCCAGTTGCATCCATGTTGCTGCAAAGGACATGAGTTTGTCCTTTTTTATGCCTGCATACTATTCCATGGTGTATAATGTACCATATTTTCTTTATCCAGTCCACTGCTGATGGGTACCTAGGTATCTTGATTTCATGTATTTGCTACTGTGACTAGTGCTGTAGTAAACATACAAATGCATATGTCTTTTGGGTAGAAGGATTTGTTTTCTTTTGGGCATATATCCAGTCATGGGATTGCTGAGTCAAATGGTTGTTCAACTCTTAGTTCTTTGAGAAATCTCAAAACTGCTTTCCACAGTGACTGAACTAATTTGCATTCCCATCAGGAGTATATAGGCATTATCTTCTCCACAGCCTCACCAGCATCTGTTTTTTTTTTTTTTTAACTTTTTAATAATAGCCATCTGACAGATGGAAGATGGTACCTCATTGTTGTTTTGATTTGCATTTCTCTGATGATTAGTAACATTTCATCAGTCTTGATATAAAATCACTTAACATAGGAAAAGGTCAAATCAAATCTGTTCTATTTGCTTTATGAATGGGGAAATCACTTTAAAAATGGCAGGAGAGTAGTGGATGTGGATGAAGAAGAAGAGGGAACACGTAATAAATCTCAAATGTCGTTCATCAAAGGATTTGATTCTAGGGCCATTGCTTTATTAAATTTGTCTACCTATTCCATATTTCTAAATAGAACACATGCATGAGATAATAGCAAACCCCAAGATTCCGTCTTAGCTCTAAATGAAAATGTCATTTTAGAGTTTGAATCCTTGATATAATATTATTAATTCTGATTTGATTTTTTACTGAAAATTTATTTTGACAATATGTTATCATAGCAATATGTTTCGCTGCCTAAAAATTAACATATGCTCTTTAATGATGGTATATACAGTTCATTGAAATCATGAAAAGCAGAAATGCATATTGAAGCTCACTTCCAGTGGTTACATAAAATAGGATGGTTTTAAGTGCGTTATCATCGTACCATGCATTAGAGAGGAATATATGGATGACACGGTTGTAAGAAGTGATGTCTCCAATTGTCAATCAATCTGACCTAGCAAGGTGCTTCTATTTGTCATAACTAGAGATCCCTAATGGTAAAGGTGAAGCTGCAGACTAAAATGGCATTTCAATTCTCTGTTGATATTCACTCAAAGGAAGATATTTTCAAATAGCCAGTTGGTATGGTATAAATAAATTTCCCATAAAATGTGTCATATTTATTCAGCTATAGTGCCACACTTTATTTTACACAAAATGTATGATCTTCCCCGAATGCATCATCTATGTGAATAGATAAAGGTTAATGAATAAATCTTTCAAAAGTATATTTAAATAGTGCAATTAGCTGCAGGAAAGGATTCTGCTTTAAAATAAGCCAAAATACAGTGTTTTTTTGATTACCAGGGACAATTAATTCCCTTTTCAGGGCTCATAAAAAGCTATGGAAAGGAGAGAGGGAATGCTAAGCAGAGGATGACTTGGGTTCTTATTTCATTATGGTTTATATCACATTTTAAATAAGCTTCATGTAGGGGAGAAAAAGGGTACCTCTTGATTGGATGAGAGTCTGAAATCCTCTGCATTGTATCACAATGGCTATTACTCCCTTTGCAAAGACTTGAGAGTGGAAGGAATAAAGCAGACTAGCTAACTAGAACAAGAATTGAACTTAGGAAGAACAGGGGACAAATACAAAGTTCAAGGGTATACAAAACCTCAGAATTTCCTGAATAAAAGGGAAATTTAGACATAATTTCCTTGTTGTGTAACTTCATTCTTACTTCTGCCATAAATCATCTTTTCTCATTAGAATATGAGTTATAAACATTTAAGACTATGCTTGCCTATTGAGAGGTTGCTTGCTTCTCCTTGTCAATAAGAGGAAGAAAATGGTACTCTGTATCTAAGACGTATCTGTTAAAATTGGATCAAGAGTAGCCTATTTATGACATTCTATCAAAATTGTAACATGTTAGTATTTTCTAGCTATCATTGTAATAAGAGCCCCCAGCATACTTAACTTTCCAACATTGAAATGAGATTGTCTTTTAAGTTGGCAGCCTTTTCCATTCCAAAATAAAATAACTGCATATCAAATTGCTATCAAGTGCTGTGTAGGAAGAAAGTGCTGCTGCACTCTGTGTTCTACTGAATCACAGTGTTTGTACTCTAAGAGCATCAATATCTTTTTAATTACCCCTCTGAAAAATATTTGAAAGTATTCATACACTTGAAAACATTAGTTTATATAGGTCGGGTGCAGTGGCTCACACCTGTAATTCCAGTACTTTAGTGGGATGAGGAGAGTGGATCACGAGGCCAGGAGTTCCAGACCACCCTGCCAACATGCTGAAATATGAAATACTGTCTCTACTAAACATACAAAAATTAGCCGAGTGCGGTGGCAGGTGCCTGTAATCCTAGCTACTCGGGAGGCTGAGGCAGGAGAATTGCTTGAAAGCGGAGGCGGAGGTTGCAATGAGCCAAGATCATGCCACTGCGCTCCAGCCTGGGTGAAGGAGCAAGACTCCGTCTCAAAAAAAAAAAAAAAAAAAAAGTTTATATATTCTAAAATGTCCTAATCGCTTGTGATTAATATGACTCAAACCACCAAGTTATATTTTCACCTGAAAAATTGCTTTAGAAATTGAAAAATGACACTTCATGCCTCTATTATTAATATGCTTTGGATTTTTGTAGCGAATACTTTGTGAGAAAAAAAAAATTATTCTGAATAACTTTTAACATCATAACATGGCACCGTAGAACTGAATAAGCAAGTTTAAAGAGGGCAAACTAGAGACAACCAATTGAGTCCCTTCCAGATCACAGAGAATTTTCAGGATTATAGATATTAGTGTTGCCAGGCTGGGAATATTCCATCTTGGGTAATGGCATTTAGTCTACTTAAACCCCTATGTGGTTTCATTTAACTGTGGTAGATTTCCTTTTCTGTCCCAAACTTCTGTGTTGTGATTTTATATACCAGAAAGAGCTGCTGTGTTCACTGATGGGAAAAGTAAAAAACTTAGTAAAGAACCTATGTAAGTGTATCAAATATTATGGAATCCTTTCAAAGAAAAGAAACAACTCAGCATACATTGATATTTGAAATAGTTACAGTTATAACCCAAAGGAAATTTTACATTTAATAGTTTCACATGTCAAAATCACAAAATTATATGAAACAATATTTTTATCACCATTCACACTATGTCTTCTTTTAACTAATGCATATATTTTCAAGATTAAGGATAAAATAAACTTCTGAAAAATATATTCAAGAAAATATCCAAATAAGTAAAATTAGAAATAAGAAGTAAAATTACAAGTAGAAAAGAGGCAGTATATAAAATTAAGGACAATGCTGCATAATTCTTTTATTTATAAATTAATAACCTGAATTTATTTTAACAATCTAAATTTAAATTAATCAAATACAATAGCTTCAAATGTAAAAATGCAGAAAATGAAATTTAGAAAAATAATAAAGTTGTAAAAAAAATTATCTCCCTTCTTTGTGTACAATCCTTTACTCTAACACACACACAGACACACACACACACACACACACACACACACACCATCCATCCATCAAACAATGACTGGAGCTGGACAGACTTAGTAGTCTATTTGATCAGATTCGAAAATGTCTGTGAGATTGTGAAAATATATTCCTTAAAACAGTTACAGAAATCACATTTTAGGAGGAAAAAACTGTATTTTCAAAACAATTAAGGCATTGTTGCCTTTGATCACTTGTAATAATGAGTCTTGGTGAATATACGATTCTGTTTCAGTAGAAACACTACTCCAATAGTACATTCTCTGCCTCAGCATGATACATCCTAGAGACTAAATCATCAGTTGATTCCATTTTAAAATAAAAATTGATTAGGAATCCTTGAAAAACTATAGTATACACTTAGCCAAAATTAATTGGACTTATAAAAATATCTCTCCAAGTTCAAATATCATTGTAAATTGCTAAGTATTCAAAACTAATAATAAAAGGTATATGAATATCAAAATAACAGTGTCAAATAACTAGAAAAGGGGCTTCCATATCATTATTTTTATCCATATTTTATAATACATTATAGTTAATTAAAATTGTCATTCTAAAAGAAAAAGCATATCATGGCAGGATAGATAACAAGTGCATGTTTTATAAAGGTATGTTTGCCAACTTTTATATTTACTTGGAAGTTTTACTGCTTTATTTGTAAAATGATTGGAATAAAATTAAATTTCAGCTATGAGCTCCATTTCATAACCTTTACTCAAGTATAGATCCACATGCCTTCATTATTAGGTTCAATATGTTAAATGAGTATTAAAAGAATAGCTTTAAGACAAACAAAACTGTGGAAATTCAGAGCAGAAGCAAATGCAGAGACAGAAAAGCACACACCATAAATATAGAAAATCCTTTCACTGCTCTGCTTCAGTGAAGCCTAAAATGCTAAGAAATGAAAACTGAATTATTTAAATATAAAGTTTCATTGATATTCTGAACTGCTAAAGTTTGTTAATTAAATATTAATTTTATTTTATGAAAGTATGCTGATTTTTAAAAGTTGTTAAAACTTTTACAGGTATTCTACCCTGCTGTTTTCTACAGAATTAATAACAGACTATGCTGGAAAAACTTTTAAATTAATGCACACTTCTCTGTAGTAGAATTTTCATTATTAGTTAGTTTGGACAGGTTATCTCCCTTAGCTCTTATAAAAAATGAAGAGTATAGCTTTGGTGTCAAATGCCCTATCCAGTTATAGAACTTCCACGATTCTGTGAGCTTTAACAAATTAAATATTTGGCATCTCATACATGTATCTATGGACTAACTTTGTAATGCTGTTGAAAATTGCTAAAGTTTCTAATAAATGAGAAGCTAATTCTAACAAGAGGAATCAAATGCTATTTTGAATCAAAAATTAAACAAGTATTTTATTTACCTAAAGTTAGCAGAAGAAGAACAACTGAAAGATAAATATGATTTTAAACAGATATTATCTGTAATTTGGAGCATCCTATAAATTTAACTTAATGCTACAAATAGCCACTGTCATTTCACTAATTCAATCTCTTTGAGTTTTCCTTTAGTGCTATGGAATAAATACTGTACTTCGCATTACACCCTTTTACTGCTATAATTAATAATGCTATATCAGTGATGGCTAAATTATTTCAAAAGGTGAAATCAAAGAAGCACGTATGGTCATTTTAGCCTTACCTGTGAAAAAGCAACTTCTAGTGGCAAACAGAAAAAGACAAATGCAAACCTATAACAGAGATTCAGTGAATAAATATACCAAAACACATATGCAACAGGATGTTTCCAGATCATATCAGGACAATCTATCCAAGAAATGGTTCAATATAACAAGTAAATTCATGAAAAATATGTCCTTGATCTCAGTAAGACTTGAAGGAAAATATGTGAACATACCATCATAAATCTAGTCCCTTCATTAGAAAAGAAAATTCAAGGTCCATGATTTAATATGAAGTAGTGGCATTTTTGCAATAACTATTTTCACTAAATTTTTATTGACATGTAAAAATTGCACATATTTATGGAGTGACTGTGATATTTTAAAACACGCATACAATGCATAATAACTGAATTAGGGTAACTGTTATAACAATTATCTCAAGCATTCATCAGTTCTTTGGGTTGACAGCATCCCAAATCTTCTTTTCTCCCTATTATGAAATATACAGTAAATTATTGTTAACTATATATATATAGTTGCCCTATTGTGTTATTGAACTCTAGAACTTGTTCTTCTTAATCTAATTGCTTAAACAAAACTCTCACCGTTCTCTTTTCATGTCCCTAAGCTTCCCATCCTCTGGTAGCTTTCATTCTACTCTCTACCTCTTTACCTCCATGGGATCAACTGTTTTAGATTTCATATGAATGAGAACATGAAATATTTGTCCTTTTGTGCCTGGCTTATTTCACTTAACATAATGTCATCCAGTTCCATTCATGTTGCCTTAAATGACCATATTTTATTCTTTTTTTGGCTGAATTATGTACATTTTATGTAGATATATATAATATATATATCATTTTCTTTATCCATTTATCCACTGATGGACACTTAAGTTGGTTATATTTCTTGGGTATTGTGAAAAATGCTGCAATAAACATAGTAGTCTTCATATGTCTTCCATATATTGCTTTTTCTTTCTTTTGGCTATATACTCAGTGTTGGGACTGCTGGGTAATATGGAAAATTTATTTTTAGTGTTTTGAGGAATCTCATGCTATTTTCCATAGTGGCTGTACAAATTTACATTCCCACCAACAGTGGGAACCAGCATTCCCCTGTCTCCACATCCTTACTAGCATCTGTAATTTTTGACTTTTTGGTAATAGCCATTTTAACTGGATTGAGATGATATTTCATTGTAGATTTGATTTGCATTTACCTTATGATTAGTGATATTGAGCATTTTTTGTGTACCTCTTATTAGACCTGTGATTGTCTTCTTTTGAAAAATGTCTATTCTATTCAGATCATTCATCCATTTTTCTAATAAATCATTATGTTTTCTATTGAATTGAGTGCCGTATATATTCTGGTTATTAATCTTTTATCTGATGAATAGTTTGCAAATATTTTCTCCCATTGTAGAGGTTGTCTCTCCTCACTTTGCTGATTATTTCCTTTGCTGTGCAGAGGTTTTAGCTTGACATAATTCCATCTGTCTTTTGCTTTTTTGCATTGTTTTTGCTTTCGTTGTTTTCGTTTTGTGGTCTCAGCCAAAAAGTCTTTACGCAGACCAATGTGTTGAAGCATTTTCAAAGTTTCAGGTGTTACATTTACATCTTTAATCCATTTTGAGTTGATCTTTGTATGCAATAAGAGATGGGGTATAGTTTCAATCTTCTGCATATGGACATTTGGTTTTCTGACATCATTTAATGAAGATGCTCTGCTTTCGTCATTTATGGAAGATGCTCTCCTTTCCCTGTGGTATGTTCTTGTGGCCTTTGCTGAAAATTGGTTGGCTATGTATGTTCAGATTTATTTCTGTGTTCTCTGATAATTCCATTGTTCTGTGTCTGTTTTTATGCCAGTACCATGCTGTTCTGATTACTACAATTTATAGTAGATTTTAAAGTTAGGTAGTGTGATGATTCCCGCTTTGCAATTTTTGCTCAGGATTGCTTAGGCTATTCAGGGTCTTTTGTGGTTTTATATGAATTTTAAGAATGTTTTTTCTATTTCTGTGAAGAATGTCATTGGCATTCAAATAGAGAGTGCATTGAATCTGTAGATCACTTTGTGTAGTACAAGCATTTTAACAATAACAATTCTTCCAATCCTTGAGCACGGATGTCTTTCCATTTTTGTCTGTGTCCTTTTCAATTTTTATCAGTGTTTTTGTCGTTTTCACTAGAGATCTTTTACTTCTTTAAGGTTAATATTGAGTATTTTTTAACCTATTGCAAATATATTGCTTCTTTTTTCAGATTTTTCCGGTTTGAATATAGAAATTTTACTGATTTTTAATGTTTATTTTGTATCATGCAATTTTGCTAAATTCATTTATCAGTTTTAACAGTTTTTTCATGGAGTTTTTAGGTATTTTAAAATATAAGCATATATCATCTGCAAACAAGGATAGTATGATTTCTTTTATTCCTATTTGGATGCCCTTTATTTCTCTCACCTAAATTGTCTGATAAAAAATTCCAGTGCTATGTTGAATAAAGTAGTGTAAGTAGTAGGCATTATTGTTTTGTTCCAAAACTTAAATGAAAGTCTTTCAATTTTTTTCCCATCCAATGTGATATTAGCTGTGGGTAAGCTATATATGGCCTTTATTGTTTCGAGGTATGTTTCTTCTACACATGGTTTTTTGAGAGCTTTTATTATAAAGGGATGTTGAATTTTACAAAATGCTTGCTTTCAGAATCTATTGAAATTTTCATATAATTTTTGGTATTGATTCTAATTATTTGATATATCATGTACATTGATTTATATATGTTGAACCACACTTTCATCCCTGAGATAAATCCCACTTGATCATGGTGAAGTATCATTTTAATGTGTTGTTAAATTCGGCTTGCTAGTATGTTGTTGATACTATTGCATCTATGTTCATCAGAAATGATGGTCTGTCGGCTGGCCACACTGGCTCACCTGTAATCCCAGCACTTTGGGAAGCCAAGCCGGGTGGATCACCTGAGATCAGGAGTTCGAAACCAGCCTGGCCAACATGGCGAAACCCCATCTCTACTAAAAGTAAAAAAATAAGCCAGGTGTGGTAGCATGCATCTGTAATCCCAGCTACTCGGGAGGCTGAGGCAGGAGAATCACTTGAACTTGGAAGGCAGAGGTTGTAGGAAGCCAAGATCATGCAACACCACTGCACTCTAGGCTGGGCAACAGAGCGAAAATCCATCTCTAAATAAATAAATGTTTGTAGTTTTCTTTATTTTGTTATGTCCTTGTATAATTTTGGTATCAGAATAGTTTTGGCCTTGCCAAATGACTTTGGAAGAATTCCCTCCTTCTCAATTTTTTTGGAACAGCATGAGTCAAGTTGGTATTACTTCTTTACATGTTTGCTAAAAGTCAGCAGTGAAGTTATCAGATCTTGGACTTTTCTTTGATGGGTGACTTTTTACTACTGATTCAATCTTATTACTTGTATTGATGTGCTCAGGCTTTCTATTTCTCCATGGTTTAGTCTTGGTAGGTTGTACATGTTCAGAAATTTATCCATTGCTTTGAGATTTTTCAATTTGTTGGCATATAATTGCTTACAATACTCTTAAATAAGTTTTGTAACTGGGTCTTTTCTCTTTTTTTATTAACCTAAAGGATTGCCGATTTTGCTTATCTTATTAAAAAACCAACTTTTCACTTTATTGATCTATCTTATGTGTGTTTTTTAAAGTCTAAATTTTCTTTTTTTCTGTTCTGACCTTTGTTGTTTCTTTTTTTAAACTAATTTTGGGTTTTGTTTTTGTTTTGTTTTGATCTAGTTCCTCGAGGTGCATCATTACATTCTTTATTTGATGTCTTTCTACTTCCTTTTTTTTTTTTTAGAAACAGTCTCATTCTGTCACTCAGCCTGGATTACAGTGGCATGATTATAGCTCATTCCACCCTGGAACCCCTGGGATTAAGTGATTCTCCAATCTCAGCCTCCTAAGTAGTTGAGTCCATAGGCCTGGGCCACCACACCTGACAAATTTTAAAGTTTTTTTTTTAGAGATAGGTCTCACTATATTGCTCAGGCTGTCTCAAATGCCTGGCCTCAAGTGATCCTCTCACCTCAACCAGCTGAGCAGCTGGGATTACAGGTATGGGCCACCATGCCCAGCTCTTTCTACTTTCTTGATGCGAATGCTTATTTGCTATACATTTTTCCTCTTAGAAATGCTTTCATTGTATCTCAGACATTTTGACATGTGGTGTTTTTATTTTCACTTGTCTCACAAAATTTTTAAATTTTTGGTTTAATTTCTTCACTGACCCATTTGTTATTGAGGAGCATGTTCACTAAGTTCTATAAATGCATACAGTTTGCAACATTCCCTCTGTTATTGATTTCTAGTTTGTTCTTCTGCGTTCAGAAAACATGCTTGATATGAGTTTAAATTTTTAAACTTTGTTAAGACTTGGTTTGTGGCCTAATATATGGTCTGTCCTACAGAATGTTTCATGTGCTGTTAAGAAAAATGTGTATTCTGCGGCTGTTGAATAAAATGTTCTGTAAATATCTGTTAGGTCCATTTAGCCAAGAATGCAGTTTAATGTTTCTTTGTTAATTTTCTGTCAGGATGATATGTCCACTGCAAAAAGTAGGGTACTGAAGTCCCCTTCTATTAATGAACTTCAGTCAATCTCTCCCTTTAGCTCTATTAATATTTGCTTTGTATATCCTAATGCTCTGGTATTGAGTGCATATATATTACAATTGTTGCATCCTCTTGTTGTTTTGACACCTTTATCATGATATAATGGTCTCCCTCATTTTTTTAATATTCTTGACTCAAAGCGTAAGTTATTCGGTATAAGTATCTTTTTCGATTCCATTCGCATGCAATATTTTTTTTCATATTTATTAGTCCATTTTCATGCTGCTGATAAAGACATACCCAAGTTGGGCAATTTACAAAAGAAAGGTTTAATGGACTTACAGTTCCATGTGACTGGGGAGTTCTCAGAAACAAGGCGGAGGGTGAAAAGCACATCTCATGTGGTGGAAGACAAGAGAAGACAGCTTGTTCAGGGAAAATCCCTTTTTTAAAAACATCAGTTTGTTCAGGGAAACTCCCCTTTTAAATCCATTTAAAACCATGAGACTTATTCACAATCACGAGAATAGCATGGGAAAGACCTGCCGCCATGATTTAATTACCTCCCACTTGGTTCCTCCCACAACACATGGGAATTCAAGATGAGATTTGTGTGGGGACATAGACAAACCATATCACCATCCCTTCACTGTTAGTTTATGGGTTAATTTACAGGTGAAGTGAGTTTCTTGTAGACCACATATATTGTAGTTTGGCCATTTTTAAAATTAATTTAGCTAATTATATTTTTTAATGGGAAAATTAAATCCAGTTACATTAAACTTTATAAGGGAAGGGTTTACTACCGCCATTTTTTTGTTTGTTTGTTTTTTTACTTTTGGGGGATTGTTTTGTACATCCTTTCTTCCCCTTTTTCTCTCTTATACTCTTCATTTGTGATTAAGTGATTTCCTCTAGTATTGTATTTTGATTCTATGCTGTTTCGTTTTAGTGTTTCTATTACAGGTTTTTGTGCTGTGATTAGGATGGGGCTTATACAAAACATTTTATGGATATAACATGTTATCTTAAACTAATAATGACTTGACTTTGCTCATAAAGGATAGAAAACTATCAAAAACAAATTCTGCACTTCAACAGCATGCCCCCATATTTCAGCTTTTTGCTATTTCAGTTTACATCTTCTATATTGCCTGTCTCTTAACCAATTGTTGTAGTTATTATTTTTTATAGATTTGGCTTTTACTTTTCATACATAAGATTCAAATGGTTTACTTATCACAATTAGAGTATTAGATTATTATGAATTTTTTGTCTTTTCTAAATTTGACTGGTTAGTTTCATATCTTAAGATGTTTTCCTGTAACACATTAGTGTCCCTTATTTCACGTAAATAACTCCTCTTAACACAATTTTTAAGATTGGTCTGGCATTGGTGAATGTCCTCAGCTTTCGTTTGTTGTGGAAAAGTCTTTATGTATCCTTCATTTCTGAAAGATTGCTATGCTGGGTACAATATTCTTACATGGGGAAGGTTTTCTCTTTTTATCTTTAGTACTGTCAATGTAGCACACTACTCTCTCCTGGCCAGCATGGTTTCTGCTCAGAAATTCACTGAAAGCTGTACTGTGGCTGTGTTGAATGTGATATGTGTCTTTTCTCTTGTTACTTCAAGTACTATTTGTCTTTGATTATTGCTAAGTTTATTATTATATGCTTTAGGGAATTCTGCTTGGGGTTAAATATAATGGAGAATCTCTCTGCTTCCTTTAATGGGATATTGTCATATTTCTCCGTATTTGGAAAATTATCAGCCATTATTCCTTTAAATATGCTATCTAACCTTTCTTTTTTCTCATCTTCCGGGGGATTTCAATTATGCAGAAGCTAGTTTTTATGATGGTGTGCCATAAGTCTAATAGGCCTTCTTTACTTGTTTTGTTTTCCTTTTTTGCTCTTGCGATTGAGTTATTTCATATGTGCTGCCATCAAACTCATAAATTCTTTCTTCTGTTCTGTCAAGTCTGTTGTAAAAGCTTTCTAATGAACTTTAAAGTTCAATTATTTTATTCTTTATTTCTAATATTTCATTTTTTTAAATTGTTTTTATTTCTTTGTAAAATTTCTTAATTTTTTTCCTGGATTCTTTTGATTCAGTTTTCTGTTCATAGTTTTTATGATTTCTTGCCCTTTGTTTGGAGGATTATTTCGAATTATGTGTAAGCTATTTTATAAATCTTCAATTATTCCTGGTCTATTGCTGAAGCTTTGTTGATATCTTTTGGTGGTGTCATATTTCCCTGAGTTTTCACAATCTTTTTGTCTTTACAAGGATGATTGTATATTTAAGAAGTCGGGCGGATCACGAGGTCAGGAGATCGAAACCATCCTGGCTAACATGGTGAAACCCCGTCTCTACTAAAAAATACAAAAAACTAGCCGGGTGATTTGGCGGGCGCCTGTAGTCCCAGCTAACCGGGAGGCTGAGGCAGGAGAATGGCCTAAACCCAGGAGGCGGAGCTTGCAGTGAGCTGAGATCCGGCCACTGCACTCCAGCCTGGGCAAGACTCCATCTCAAAAAAAAAAAAAAAAAAAGAAGAAGTCACCTCTTCCAGGTTTTGCAGGTGTCCTTTGATGGTGTTAGGCATTTACTCTTTAGTATTGAAATTTATACACTGACCCAATTGTTTCTTCCCATTTTTGGGTGGACTTACAATGAGCACAGTAACTAAAACACTGAAATAGAACTAACACATTTCCCTGTCATCGTTTCCCAGTCTGGGGAAGACCTAAGCAGGCCACAGAACTTAATTCCAACCTTGTCGTTGTTTTGAGGCCAGGTAAAGACTCTACATAAGCACCTGAATTTTGTGGAAAATCCAACCAGGAATTCAAGTCTTTTCACAGATGGTGCTCTCTCTGGCACTATGGCACCAGCAGGGCTCCTTAACATGGTGTCCTCATGGATCAGAGCACTGAGTATCCACCAAGGTCCATACACAATTAGTTGTGATCAGTGCCCCTCTCTTTGTTCTCAATTTATCCCAGATGTTTCCGCTCTTCTGGTACTCCAAAAGATTCCCATGGGACAGAACGAGAGTGGGCTTCCAGTGAAGATTCCCAAACCACTTCAGAAATCAAATGTCAACCAGTATTTCCTTCATCTCATTTTGGCAACTGTGGGTCCTGGGAACTTTTCTGTAAGTGGTATAATGCCACCTTGGGGAAGGGATCATGCAGTCTGAAATGAACATTTCCCTTACTGGCCATGGCTTTTTTTAATTCTGTGGGCCATGGGCCCCCTGGAATTCTGGTATATTCAGACTGGTATTCTTGTCTCTGAATTGTTTCTAGTTGTATTCTTGTAAAGGAAGAGATGCTGTTGGATCTTCAATTCCACCATCTTGCTAACATATCTAGTAAAGATTTAATAACTGTCAGCCACTGGACTGAACAGTCTATAAGTACTGTGTTACTTAATGTTCACAGCAGTCTTCTCAACTTCTATGTTGACATATTTCATTTGCATATAAAGAAAATTAGATTTGCAATAATTAAATAATTACTCAAGTCATGCAGCTATGAGAATATAGAATAAAACTGAAATTAAAATGTAATGCTATTTAAGATAATACATAAAATATGCTGCTGTTAAATTTCAAAAAAACATAAAGAAATCAGTTGAATCCAATAAAACCTTGCAACTTTAAATGGTCATCAGGAAACATTGTAAAACTTGTGCCAGTTGATAAAAAAATGATTTAGTGTTTACCCATTTACATGAAATCAAAGAAAATAAAAGACTTACTATGTCTATCTCTCACTATGCATTATCTTGAAAACATGTGACCTCCACATTCTGTGTCCTGACATATACATTCCCATAAACTTTTGTATACCAAGAAAAATCTTTAACTCCATCTTCCATCCAATTAAATGATAAAACTAACTTTATAGTTGAGTTAGTTACATTACAACCTTGGGAAGATAAAAATGTAAATATAATTATAGAAAGGTATATAAAATTTATAATATAATTATTTCCATGTAAGAGTCACAATAATGTATGTGTATTTGTGCATAATGAGGCAAAATTAAACACACGTGGCATACTAGTCCTCTGAGATACTAGTAATTCACATAAAATAGGAAAATGGTTTTATTTCTTATTTGAAATTAAAGGAGGTGAGAAAATGTGCATAATTTTGTAAATAATATTAGAATATTTAGACTTTAGTGTGCTGTTTAGTTTATTTAAAAGACTTGCCTAAATGTTTAGGTAATATATTCTTGTAAGGATCATGTTAGATCTGTTTAGTACTTGAAGGACTTAAAAAGAAAATTTGAATTATTAAATTAGTCAATGCAATGTTAAATACTATCTAATTTAATTATTCAAGGCTAAAAATCATACTACTTATTAAATCTCTTCAACTTTAATAAAACATTAATGAATGGTCAGCCATTGTGGAAGACGGTGTGGTGATTCCTCAATGACCTAAAGACAGAATACCATTTGACGCAACCATCCCATTACTGGGTATATACCCAAAGGAATATAGATCATTGTATTATAAAGACACATGCATGCATATGTTCATTGCAGCACTATTTACAATAGCAAAGACATGGGATCATCCTAAATACCCATCAGTGATAGACTGGATAAAGAAAATGTGATACATATACACTAGGGGATACCATGCAGCCATAAAAAAGAATAAGATCATGTCCTTTGCAGGGTCATGGATGGAGCTAGAGGCCATTATCCTTAGCAAACTAACATGATAACATACAACCAAATTCTACATATTCTGACTTATAAGTGGGAGCTAAATGATGAGAAGACATGGACACATAGAGAGGAACACACACACTGGGGCCTTTTGGAGGGTGGAGGAGGGAGAGGATCAGGAAAAACAACTAATGGGTACTACACTTAATACCTGGGCAATGAAATAATCTCTACAGCAAACTCCCATGACACAAGTTTACCTATGTAACAAACCTATACTTGTACCCCTGAACTTAAAAGTTTTTTAAAAACCTGTTAAGTTGAAAAAAAAAACAAAAAAAAAACAATTGTTCTACTTCTTAAAATACTTATCTGTCAGATATTTTTATAGGTCTTCAATCCTTCTTGGTTCATTGCTGAAGCTTTGTTGGTGTCTTTTGGTGATGTCATATTTCCCTGAGTTTTTACAATTCTTGCATCTTTACAATAATGCTCGTGTATTTGAGAAGAAAGCCATAAAAATGTATGTACAAATTACTAGATTGGTGAACAAAATAAGAATGAAAGAGCAACCAATATAAAATAAAAGGGGTGAAATGGTACAGCTAAATGTCAAATGTTAAGTTGCTTGCAACTCTAAAAGTATTTAAATCAACTAAAATAAGAAAGGAAAGGGGAAACGGAGAAATGCAGGAAAATGGTACAAATAGAGAAAATAGTAAATTATGGATGACAATCCTAACTTATCAATAATTAAATTACTAATGATATAGACACCCTAATTGAAAGACAAAGATTCTCAAAATATATAAGAGACACAATTATATACTGATTACAAGAGATACTTATTAATTCTAAGAATACAAACAGGATACAATTAAATGATGAGGTAAAAAAGATATACCATGTAAACAGTAAGCATAAGAAGACTGGAATATGGATTTTCACTCTGGCAAAGATGGAGTAATTGGCATATGTTTTACCTTCCCGCCGTACACAACAATAAAACTAAACAAAATATATTTAAAAAAAAAAAAAAAAAAAACAGACCAGACTTTGAACAGAGAGTACAGCACAGTGATTCATGGAAGAAATTAAATAATGAAGTGAGTATGATTTTCTCTGAAGAGAGTTTCCAGGTACAGCATAAAAAGGAGAACTTCAGGTGAAACCCAGAAGTGTTCCTTGGTTATGAAGAAAGAGTTCAAGTTTTCCAGAGTGCTGAAGCAAAACATTCACTGTATCTCTTTCTGCACTTCAGAAGAGTTGCTGTTTTCGCCAATCATAGTTGGCAGAATCTATGTATAGTCGATAGCTATAAATATATGCTGTTAAGATATTTATATATATACACACACATACATATATATTTATATAGATATATATATATATTCTTTCTATGAAGTTTCAAATGAAAACCTTATAAATGAAAAAGGGTATCTACAAATTAGCTGCAACTAACATATTACTTTATTTTGAAAGCACATATGTTTTGCTCCTAATGTCTGAAATGGAAAAGACATGGGAGCTCTATGCTTGTCTGTTGGGATACTTTTAAGTCTGATATTGACTGGCTGGTGACTCATAATATGCTGTTTAAAGTTTGAAACTCCTTGGAGGCATTCAGGATTATTTGGCTGTATTTTTGAAGAAACGTATGAACTGATTACTTTTACCTAGTATATCTTATCACACAGCCTGGCTTGACTATTAGATTGAATTAAAGAGTATGGAGTTATTAAAGAAATTGCTGGAAGTATTTGCCTGAGTTTTCTAAAACCCAATTTTCTCTCACATAGTCGATTATTCATAATCCAAATATAAAGCACATCCTGTTCAACAAAGAAAGGACCCTGAGAAGCTGTGCCTAGATGTGTCAATAATCACATTAAATGTAAATGGTCTAAACATCCCAAATAAAAGGTGGAGATTATCAGACTGGATAAAAATTCAAGAGCCATCTCTATGATGCTGTCTAATTGAAGTTCATATTAAATGTGCAAACATAAAGATGTTAAAAGGACAGAAAAAGATATACCATGCTAAAACTGGAGTTACTATATTCATATCAGATATTGTATATTGCAAAACCAAGATAATTAATGGAAATTAGAACGGGGCATTTTATAATTATAAAGAGGTCAACTCATCAAGAGGACATAAAATCTCAAATCTTTTTTCACTAATAATAGAGTTTAAAATATATGAAGCAAAAAGTGGTAGAATGGCAAGGAGAAATAGACTAATCCATAACTTCAGTTAGAGGTTCAATACTAAATAGAACAAACAGACACAGTATTTTCAAATTGGGCAATATTTGGGCCACATTATCAACCAACTGAATCTAATTGACATGTATAGAACGCCACACTACCAACAACAGATATTCATTCTTTTTCAGTATCAGAGAACTTTTGCCAAGGTTATTCCATTTGGGAACTAAAACAAGTCTCAAAAAATTTATACAGATTAAAGTCATGAAAAGTATGTTCTCTCACCACAATGGATTTAAATTAGAAGTAACTATTAAAATGCTATCTGAAAGATATCTAGATATTTAGAAACTAAATAACATACTTTAAAATAATTTTTATGGCAAAGAAAAAAACACCAAGGAAATTATGAAGTATTTTAAGCTGAATAAAAATGAAAACACAGTGTAGATATATTTGTTAGTTGCCTACAAAGTAGTATTTAGAGAAAATTTTATAGAATGAAATGTTTATATTAGGAAAAAACACACATCTCAAAATGAAAAATGGTAGGTTTCACCCTAAGACACCAGAAAAAAAGCAATTTATTCCCAAAGTAAATAATAATAATAATGTTAAAGCAGAAATCAATGACATAGACACAAAAGTGAAAAAAAAATTTAACAAAAAAATAGTTCTTCGATAAAATCAGAATAATTTATAATTATCTAGTGAGACTAATCAGAGGGAAAAGTGAACTATTAATATCAAGAATAAAAGAGTTGAGACCAATACAGATTGAAATTCCATAGATATAATAAAGAATATAACGAAAAATTATGAATGTTTTGTCACTAAATTCAACTTAGATGGAATAGACAAATACCTTGAAAAGCACAAACTACCAAAGATTATTCAAAAAGAAATATATCACACGTGTATTGCTATATATGCTATAGAAATTGAATCTAGTTAAAAGCTTCCCACAAATAAAAGTTAAAACCCATATGAATATACTGGTGAATTCAATCAAACTTTTAAAGAATAATAGCAATTCTATAAAGATTCTTGCAGAAAATTAAAGAAGAGCAAATAATCTTCAACTCATTCTGTGAGAACATCATAACCCTGATAACAAACACAAAGGCATTAGAAGAAAAGAAAACCAGAGTTCAGAACTGTGCTTTAATGCTTGATAGAATGTAGCACATATAATACAAAATACATTAAAAGGATAATATAATGACTAAGTAATATTTATTTCAAGACTGCAAGTTTAGTTAACATTAAAAGATCAATTGATAATATATATCATATGAAGGAAAAAGCCTTTGATGAGTTCAAACATCCATTCCTGATAAAACCTCTCAGCAAACTAGAAATAGATGTAATGCCCTGAATTTAGATAAAGAACTTTTGCAACAAACCAAGAGCTTATACTACACACAATGGTAAAAGACTGAATGTTTCGTCACTAAGATCAGGACTGCTCTTACCATTTCTGTTCATCACTATACTGGAGGTAACAGACAATGCCAAAAGAAACAATAAATAAATAAAACAAATAAAAGATATCCACATAGGAAAGAAGTAAAATGCTCTTTATTTGCAGTTGACATAATCATATCTACCAAAATAAAATGAAATTTAAAATATTAGTAAAACTGATGTGCTTCTTTAGCAGGGCTTGAGGATAAAAGACCAACACATAATAATTAATTTTATTTCTATATACTAGCAACTAACTATTGAAATTGATAAAGTACCAATTACATAGCATCAAAAAATAAGATTCATTAAATAAATATGGAAAAAAGATTTGTGAAATTGATACATTGACCACTATATAATATTGCTGAGAATACCTAAAGGCCTAACTGAAAAGAGAGATTTACATTACTCATGAGTTGGAAAATTCAATATTTGTAAAATGTCCAATTTTCCTTTATCAATTTTGACTCAATGCAGTATTAACCTGAAACTCAGCAAATTTTAAAAAATAAACTGACAAACTGATTCTAAAATTTATGAGGAATTGAAAAGAAACTAGAATAGACAAAGAGCCAAGATAAAACAAAACAACTCAAGAAAAATAACAAAAACAATATTGTGTTTGCATTCTGATAGATAAATTGATCAACAGACGCAAACAAATAGAGAACTGATTACTTTTACATAGTTTCAAAGATAATTCACAAAATAAAGAACAATTTTTTCTTTCTTTTTATTTTATTTTATTTTTTTATTATTATACTTTAAGTTCTAGGGTACATGTGCATAACGTGCAGGTTTGTTACATATGTATACTTGTGCCATGTTGGTGTGCTGCACCCATCAACTCGTCAGCACCCATCAATTCGTCATTTATGTCAGGTATAACTCCCAATGCAATCCCTCCCCCCTACCCCTCCATGATAGGCCCCGATGTGTGATGTTCCCCTTCCCGAGTCCAAGTGATGTCATTGTTCAGTTCCCACCTATGAGTGAGAACATGCGGTGTTTGGTTTTCTGTTCTTGTGATACTTTGCTAAGAATGATGGTTTCCAGCTGCATCCATGTCCCTACAAAGGACGCAAACTCATCCTTTTTTATGGCCGCATAATATTCCATGGTGTATATGTGCCACATTTTCTTAATCCAGTAGGTCACAGATGGACATTTGGGTTGATTCCAAGACTTTGCTATTGTGAATAGTGCCGCAATAAACATACGTGTGCATGTGTCTTTATAGCAGCATGATTTATAATCCTTTGGGTATATACCCAGTAGTGGGATGGCTGGGTCATATGGTACATCTAGATCTAGATCCTTGAGGAATCGCCATACTGTTTTCCATAATGGTTGAACTAGTTTACAATCCCACCAACAGTGTAAAAGTGTTCCTATTTCTCCACATCCTCTCCAGCACCTGTTGTTTCCTGACTTTTGAATGATTGCCATTCTAACTGGTGTGAGATGGTATCTCACTGTGGTTTTGATTTGCATTTCTCTGTTGGCCAGTGATGATGAGCATTTTTTCATGTGTCTGTTGGCTGAATGAATGTCTTCTTTTGAGAAATGTCTGTTCATATCCTTTGCCCACTTTTGGATGGGATTGTTTGTTTTTTTCTTGTAAATTTGTTTGAGTTCTTTGTAGATTCTGGATATTAGCCCTTTGTCAGATGAGTAGATTGCAAAAATTTTCTCCCATTCTGTAGGTTGCCTGTTCACTCTGATGGTAGTTTCTTTTGCTGTGCAGAAGCTCTTTAGTTTAATCATATCCCATTTGTCAATTTTGGCTTTTGCTGCCATTGCTTTTGGTGTTTTAGACATGAAGTCCTTGCCCATGCCTATGTCCTGAATGGTACCACCTAGGTTTTTATGGTATTAGGTCTAACATTTAAGTCTCTAATCCATCTTGAATTAATTTTTGTATAAGGAGTAAGGAAAGGATCCAGTTTCAGCTTTCTACTTATGGCTAGCCAATTTTCCCAGCACCATTTATTAAATAGGGAGTCCTTTCCCCATTTCTTGTTTCTCTCAGGTTTGTCAAAGATCAGATGGCTGTAGATGTGTGCTATTATTTCTGAGGACTCTGTTCTCTTCCATTGGTCTATATCTCTGTTTTGGTACCAGTACCATGCTGTTTTGGTTACTGTAGCCTTGTAGTATAGTTTGAAGTCAGGAAGCATGATGCCTTCAGCTTTGTTCTTTTGACTTAGGATTGTCTTGGCAATGCGGGCTCCCTTTTGGTTCCATATGAACTTTGAAGCCATTTTTTCCAATTCTGTGAAGGAACTCATTGGTAGCTTGATGGGGATGGCATTGAATCTATAAATAACTTTGGGCAGTATGGCCAACAATTGAAAAAGAAGGAATCCTCCCTAACTCATTTTATGAGGCCAACATCATCCTGATACCAAAGTCTGGCAGAGACACAACAAAAAAAGAAAATTTTAGACCAATCTCCCTGATGAACATCGATGCAAAAATCCTCAATAAAATACTGGCAAACCGGATTCAGCAGCACATCAAAAAGCTTATCCACCATGATCAAGTGGGCTTCATCCCTGGGATGCAAGGCTGGTTCAACATTCGCAAATCAATAAACGTAATCCAGCATATCAACAGAACCAAAGACAAGAACCACATGATTATCTCAATAGATGCAGAAAAGGCTTTTGACAAAATTCAACAGCCCTTCATGCTAAAAACGCTCAACAAATTCGGTATTGATGGAACGTACCTCAAAATAATAAGAGCTATTTATGACAAACCCACAGCCAATATCATACTGAATGGGCAAAAACTGGAAAAATTCCCTTTGAAAACTGGCACAAGACAGGGATGCCCTCTCTCACCACTCCTATTCAACATAGTGTTGGAAGTTCTGGCTAGGGCAATCAGGCAAGAGAAAGAAATCAAGGGTATCCAGTTAGGAAAAGAAGAAGTCAAATTGTCCCTGTTTGCAGATGACATGATTGTATATTTAGAAAACCCCATTGTCTCAGCCCAAAATCTCCTTAAGCTGATAAGCAACTTCAGCAAAGTCTCAGGGTACAAAATTAATGTGCAAAAATCACAAGCATTCTTATACCCCAGTAACAGACAAACAGAGAGCCAAATCAGGAATGAACTTCCATTCACAATTGCTTCAAAGAGAATAAAATACCTAGGAATCCAACTTACAAGGGATGTAAAGGACCTCTTCAAGGAGAACTACAAACCACTGCTCAGTGAAATAAAAGAGGACACTAACAAATGGAAGAACATACCATGCTCATGGATAGGAAGAATCAAGAACAATTTTTTCAACAGATGGTTGGTGCTAGAACAACTGGATATCAATATGCAAAAGAAAAAAAGCTAGAAATTCTGATTCATACTTTGCACCAAATACAAAAATTAGTCGAAGATGAATATTATGTCTAAATATAACACGAACACTCAATGTTTCTAGAAGATAATATAGTGGAAATATTCATTATTGAAACAGGCAAGTTTACTTAGATATGATGTCAAAATACAATCCTTAAAGCAACAAATTTATAAATTAGAGTTCATAAAAATGGAAACATTCTTCTCTTCAAAAGACACAAAAAAAATAAAAAAAAAAAACAAGCAGAAGCTTGTTAAGAGAACTCTAAAAACTCAAGAATTAAAAAAAAAAAAAACACTGTGGGGGAAATCGGACAAAAGATTTAAACAGACAGAAGATATACAGGATGAAAATAAGCAAAAAGATCCTCATTAGACATTAGAGAAATGCAAATTCAAACCACAGTGAGCTCCCACAATATACATAATAGAATCAATCCAGTAGTCAATTAAAATCATTGACCATTCAAGTCACTGATGAGGTAATGAAGGAGCTGATATTCTCATAGACTGCTGGAAACATTGTAAAACGGCATAATTACTTTATCTTGGAAAAGAGTTTGGTAGTCTCTTTAACATTAAGCCATACGCCTGCCATATGATCTGGCCATTTCAGTCTTAAGTAATTACCCAAGAGAATGGAAAACATATGTTCATACAGTTATTGGACACAAATGTTCATAGCAGTTTTAATTATAGTATCTCTTAACTGCAAACAACTCAATGTCCACCAGCTAGTATATGAATAATCAAGTTGCAGCATATCTATACAATGGGATACTATTTAGCAATAAAAACACATTTTTGTTTACATATGAAATGAAATAGAAGAACCTTAAAATTACTATGCTGAATGAAAGAAGCCAGGCACAATCCAAAAAGGTCTGTGTATAACACCAATTATTTAAAGGTTTAGAAAATTTAAATTAATCTATTTTGACAGAAAACAGTTTGTGGTTGTTTACAGGAAAGTCAGAGTGTGGGATGGAAGTGAGGAATTACAAAATAGTTTAATGAAATGTTTTGGGGTGATATGTTCACCATTTTGACTGTGATGATTCCATGAGTGTATGACATTAAAACGCAACAAATTATACACTTAAAAACGTGCAGTTTATGTTTTATATTTAAATAAGAGTAGATTCAATATGGAGATGAAATTTTCTATTATGACAATAGAAACTTAATCCTGTTTTTTCTAAGTTGTTTATTTTTAAAAAGTATAATCTAGAACTTGAATATACAGTTAATAGGAAAATATTTAACTTGAACAAAAAATAAAGATATAATCTAGACTGATTTTTTCTATATTTTCTTTTTCTTTTATAGTATATCTCTTAGTGTCATGAAAATTAATTTTCTGTAATATGTATGTTGCTTCTATTTGCACATGTTATCAGTTTTCTTTCAATTGTATGATTTCATTTTTAATTGTATTACACTATTCTCACAGGAGAAATAATAATTTGAAAACTATAAAAGTACTAGAAAAATATGGAATAATATAATCTTGGAGTAATAAAAGTTTTTTAATTCTTAAACATGCAAAGGTTTTCAAAGAAAAATTTTACTAGATAATAATTAAAAGTTCAAAAGTGGAACCCTTTGAGGTTTACTTTTCAGTACTATGAAATAGAAATCTAAAATCTTTTCCTGTAATTCTTATTCTTATTTTTTTATACATACTTGAGTCTATTTCCAAAGTCTTCATTCTGTTTAATCAAATTTGTTTATATTTACAACTTTATCAAAATATTTTGATTAATATGTTTATATAAAATTTATATTAATTAAAATTAGATTCTAATCATTGTTCTTTTCTTTCAAAGTATTCCTTGGCAGTTTATTTACCAGATAAATTTTGTTAAATAATTTTCAAATTTAAAAAATAGTATTGCTTTGAATGTATTTTTACATTAATTAATGTATTAGGAAGAATTGATATATTTAACATATTTTATTTTCCTAGCCTGGAGCATCAATTAATGAGGTTTTCCTTTTTGCATTTACTTAAGTAATTTCCTCCATATTGTTGTCATCTCACATGTAGCTATTAATATTAACTTGCATATCATATTTAATAAATGTGGAAAGAATGGCTTTTGGCAACTTACCAAAATTAAATCCATTGCTACTCCCCCCAAAAGATAAGTTACCATCAGAGAATAATTATATGCTTCTTATGCGAAAACCAATCCCAAAGAGGAGTTCTAAATGTTATTTTTAAAATAACAGTATTACTGTACTGTAATTTTCTGTACTAAATTCTCCATAGGCAACTACTTTGTAGACAGAAGCTCTTTAATGTCACCATATATTTACTGACATGTTTGTGGAGAAAAACCAAATTAGACCCTTATGTTATTATTGCACTTTATATAATATCTCTCTATCTCCCACACCACCTAGCATAGTAATATAAATAGCATTGTAAAACTCAGACTATTTCTCTAAGCACAAAACACAGAAATTTCTGTGATTTTTTTTCCCCTAAAATACATAGCTCTCTGCCATGTAGATTGATAAAGTAAGCACAATCTCATCTCTGAAAACCACCTCCTGGGAAAAGAGACTAACTGTAGCCATAACAGTTGAATAAACAAAATGTGTAACTCTGTAAGAATATTGCCGCAAATATCTTCTAAGACTGAGAAAAGTAATTGCTGAGTGACCAATCAGGTAACATTTCCCTACTTGGAGAAATGGTGTGAAAAAAGAACCTCAAGAACATTAAGTTACGAAGTTTCAATCTGGTTATTTCCCCCAGTGATTGCAAAATTTGTTTTTATCTCTAGTACAAAAAAAAAAAAGGCTATTTTTTTCTTCCTTCTGACCTGTAATATCTCTAGCCATATTGTGTAGTGTCATTTTGCTGTCATTCAACACACAAAAGCAGATGTCCCCTTTCTCCCTTTTCCCACCTTTCATTGTTCTCACTGCAGATTTTTCAGTTATTCTTTGATGGGCCCAAGGCAATTTCATTCTGTTGGCCTTTCCTTTTTATGCACATTCAGGGACTACAATGAGATGGGGCATGGTGTAAGGGGATATAGAGTAAGGCATCATATTCTGAAAAGTGAAGTCAACAGTACCTTGAGAAAGTGATAGGTAGAGCTTAGGGGAACATTTACTGCAGTGCTTCTAAGAAAAAGAGAATAACTGCTGATACATATTATCTGGGAAGACTTTCTTAGGAAAAAAAAAAAAAGCAAAAATTGTGAGCAGAACCATTAGGATTTGGGGCCATCCAAGCCCATTTCTCTTTCTTTCACAGTAACAGTTTTAAAGGAGCATATAGTAGGCTGTCTGAATCGGACATTACCCAGTCTCTCTTTCAGCTAATGGCAGAGCTGGTAATTAAGCTCTCAACAATGATATATGAGTGGAAATGATGCCTGTAACTTCTGAGTAACTATGTTAAAAGAAAATTACCTATCACTTCCTTTCTTTCCCCTTCTCTGAGACTGGAACATGATGAGATAGTGGCCCAGCATTGACTTAAAGGATGAGAAAAATATATTTTGAGATAAAAAGGTGGATGGAACTGAGTTTCCAGAATGGTCCTATCAGTGAAAGCCCCTGTCAGCCTGAATAACTACCTTCCAAAATGTGAGGTGATAAGCACTACAATTTTATATTTAAAATATATTTAATATTTATATTATATTTTAATATATTATATTTAAATATAAATAAATATATTTAAAATATATTTTTAAAATATTTTATATTTTAAAATTTTATATTTTATATTCAAAAAACTGTATTTTAGGGTTTGTGTTTCAGCATGAGAGCCTTCACTTTAACTAAAACAGAGGTTTAAGTATAAACCTGACATATATCTTAAAACCTGAGAAATATTATGTTAACACTCGAATAGACAGTGAGGATAACCAAGAGTGTCTTACAGTCCATTGAAAGGATCGGCCTAGTCTCTCTTCATTCAAGGGTGACTAAAGAGGAAATCAAACTGGTGGGGGGCATAAACAAATTCCTGTGATCCTACATGGAAAAGAATCCTACATAGATTCTTTTCTACCGTAAAGAAAAGTAATAATGTTTTAAAATGTTTAATACTAAAAATTAAGAAAGGAGCTTGGATCATTTGCATATGTTATCAGGAGAATATACAATAAAAGGATGGACTATAAGACAGAAAATAAAATATTAAATGGAAAGTAAACTGGCATATAAACTGAGATAAAAAGGAAGCTAGCTTAAAGAAGCAGAGACTGCAAAGAACCTACAGTCTTAAAATAATCTTAAAATAGATCTTAATCTGCTTCTGTGATTTTTAAATATTTAAACTCTCACCATAGAAAACAGAGTCAGTTATGCAGAGTAAAATAGACAATAAAATTAAAATGAGTCAGCAAAATAGTCAATTTATAAGAAGCAGAAAAGTGAAAACCAGAAAATCACAAATATATAAAGAAAAAAAGCATTGAACTGAAAGAAATCTTAATGGTAAATACAACAATTTAGGTTACATGTTTAAAGAGTAAATTTCTACAGGCATCCAGGGAGAGGGGAAAAACGGGTTATTTACAAAGGAAAGAATATCAGGCTTTTAGGACCTAACCCTATCTCCACTGAAAAAAATGAATAATGCTTAAGAGAGAGAAAATAATAGTAAAAAATATGCATACTCAGCAAAGTTATTTGCTGTGAAAGCACTGGAACTACATTCAGTGATAAGCAAAGGCTCACAAAATATGCTATGCATGGACCTTCTCCTGTCAATCTGGAAATGCATCAAACAACAGACCTTTTAAATAGAAGAATTAAGACAGAATAATCATTTAGTAAGTATTTTTTAGTTAGGAAAATAAGAGAAATAAGTTTAAAAATGAGATGAAGATGTATGCTTGTGGAGTACAACATCAATAACAGTTGGAAGACAGGAGGAACCAATGATAATCTGAAAAAATATCTGAACCCTGAAGTCCTAAAGAAGGAATAACATTCAAACTAATGTGGAGTATCCAAAGATATGTTCCTGTCCATGCCATTTCTTTACAGAAGAAGTCTGTAATAATTAAGCATGTGTACAGAAGAAACCATGTACATTTGTAATGTTGGGAATGTTATATGTGCATGAATTGGACCTAGGCAATTTACATTGTGCATAGAGTCCCCAAGGCCAACTCTGAAGATCTGGGTAACCCGGGAGGCTCTACATACCTAAATGATAAATAATAACTTAAAATATTTCAAAATATCTTGCTTTTTACATTATTTCAGGACTTGCAAGGAGCTGACAACAGGTGAAAGATGACATTCTGTTAACTCTATGTTAAAATACAAGTTCTTTCTAAATAGATATTGGGAATGTGTTTGAAAAATTACAGAAAAAATATTACTAAAAAAGAATGCAAACAATTTTTAATGGCATGTAAGAATCAATGAGAAAGTAATAAGATTATAAAATGGAAGTTTAGGAATAATTAAGTTTCCAATTCTACATAAAGGGTAGGCAAAATGGTTGATTTATTCTTGGCTGTAATGTAATTAGTTTAAAGTCTAGTATTAGGTTAAGAATGTTAGACTGATATGAAAGTCTTAACATCTTCTCTTATTATATTTAAAATTAGCTACTCTCCACTTTAAATGCTTTCTTTCCCCTGATTTCTTTTAGATAACACTCTCTTGACTTTCCTTTTTTGTTTCTCATTACTGGCTTCACTACTTTTCCATTCACAGCCCAGGACTAAATCTAGCCCATCTTCATAAATAAAGTATTACATCAACAGAATGAAAGATGTAAAAAAAATTATCATCTCAACAGATGTAGAAAAAGCAATTCATAAAATTCAACATTCATTCATGATAAAAACTCTCAACAAATTAGCTATAGAAGGAACATGGCGCAACACAATAAAGGCCATATATGAGAAACCCACAGCTTACATCATACTCAACAGTGAAAAGTAGAAAGTTTTTCCTGTATAAACTGGAATAAGACACAGATGCACACTTTGCCAATCTTAACTAACATAGTACTGGAAGTCCTAGCCATAGCAATTAGGTAAAGGAAAGAAATAAAGGACTTCCAAATTGGAAAAAAAACAAGTTGAATTGTATCTTTTTGTCTTTGACATTATCTTACATATAGAAAAACTGAAAAATTCCATGAAAAAAACTGTTAAAACTGATAAACAGTCAATAAAGTTTCAAAGTATAAAATCAACACAAAAAGTACTAGAATTTCTTTATACAAACAACAAATTACCTAAAGAAGAAATTAAGTCATCAAGTCCATTCACGATAGTGTCAAAAAGTAATAAAATACATGGGAGTAAATTTAATCAAGAGGGTGAAAGATCTTTGCACTAAAAACTGTAACATAAATAAATGGAAAATTATCCTGTGTTCATGGAGTACAAGATTTAATATTGCCAAAATGATCATATTAGGCAGATGGAATGCAATCTCTTTGAAAATATCAATGTTATTCTTCACGAAAAATAGAAAAATAAAATAAAATTTGTATGGAACAACAAAAAACTCCAAATAGCCAAAGCAGTCTTTAGCAAAAAGAACAAAGTTGGAGGCATCACACTACCTAACTTCAAAATACACTACAAAGCTATAGTAACCAAGACAGCATGATAGTGGTATAAAAATGGACACATAGACCAATAAAACAGAATAGAGAACTCAAAAATAAATCCATGTATTTACATCCAATTCATTTTTGACAAAGACACCAAGAACAAACATTGTGGAAAGAATATTATCTTCAATAAACAATGTTGGAAAACTTGATTTCCATGTGGAAAACAATGAAAGTAGACCCCTATCTTTCAACACATACAAAATTAATACAAAACAAATTAAAGATTTAAATGTAAGACTGACACTTTGAAAAAATGAGAAGAAAACATTGGGAAAAATGCTTCAGCACATTGGTCTGGGAAAAGATTTTATGAATAAGACCTCAAAAGCACAGGTAACAAAAGCGAAAATTGGCCAGTGGGATTACATCAAGCCAAAAAGCTTCTGCATAGCAAAGGAAACAAACAATGATATAGTATAGAGGCAGCATACAGAATGGGAGAAAATATTTAAAACATTCAGTCAACAAGGGATTAATATCCAGAATATATAAACAATTCAACAGCAAAAAAAAAAAAAAAAAAAAAACCTGATTAAAACTGTACAAGTGATCTAAAGAAGACATACAAATGGACAAGAAGCATTTGAAAAAAATGTTCAACATTCTTAATGATCAGGGAAATACAAGTCAAAACCACAGTGAAAGGATCATCTCACCTCAGTAAGAATAGATACTAAAGAAAAGTAAGAAAAAACAAATGCTGGTGAAGATGGAAGGAAAGTGAACTCCAATATACTGTTGATGGGAATTTAAATAAGCATAACCACTATGAAAAACAATATGGAAGTTCCACAAAAAACTAAAAATAGAACTACTGTATGATCCAGCAACCTCAATGCTGGGTATTTATCCTAAGGAAATAAAACCAGTATTTCAAAAAGATATATGCACCTCCATATTTACTTTGGCACTATTCACAATAGCTGAGATAGGTAATCAACCTGTAAGTCCATTTGTGGATGAATAGATGTGGAAATTGTAGTATAGATGCACAATGGAATACTATTCAGCCATAAGAAGAAGAACATCTGGTTGTCTGTGGCCACATGAATGAGCATGGTGGGCTTTATGTTAAGTGAAATAAGTCAGGTACAGAAAGAAAGGTACCACATGTTCTCAGTCACATGTAGGAGCCTCCAGAAAAAAAAAAAAAAAAAAAAAAAAAAAAATGCTGACACTTTGGTTTTATTCCTGTTAGACTCATTTTGCACTTCTGACCTCTAGAACTGTAAAAGCATAATTCTGTGTCATTTCACCCACTAAATTTGTTGTAACTTGTTGGCTTTGGCAATAAGAGGTCCTTGTTACCTGGACCAGTGCAAGATCGGACAAGGAGTTAGAGATGAATGAAGATACATCTTAAGGGAATGTGAGGAAGCAGAGACAGCAAATACAAACAACTCTTTCACAAAATGTGGGGAATAGCAGCCTAGGCAAAAGGCAACCCCATTCTACAGAGAACAAAACCAAAAAACTAACAAACAACAGACAAAAATTAGCCAGGCATAGTGATGCATGCCTGTAGTCCCAGTTACCCCAGAGGCTGAAGCAGGATTGCTTAGGTCCATGAGTTCAAGGCTGTAGTGAACTCTTGAACTTTCTTTTTTTTTTTTTTTTTTTTTTTTTTTTTTTTTTTTTTTGAGATGGAGTCTCGCTCTGCTGCCCAGGCTGGAGTGCAATGGCCAGATCTCAGCTCACTGCAAGCTCCGCCTCCTGGGTTTACGCCATTCTCCTGCCTCAGCCTCCCAAGTAGCTGGGACTACAGGCGCTCGCCACGTCGCCCGGCTAGTGTTTTTTTGTATTTTTTAGTAGAGACGGGGTTTCACCGTGTTAGCCAGGATGGTCTCGATTTCCTGACCTCGTGATCCGCCCATCAACATACCCAGAGAAGATCCATTAAGTGAATTCATACAACATAAATATGAAATCAGTATAAAAATAAAAAATTAAAATTATTATAAAAGTGTTAGAATACTAATAATCAAAGCATTCCCTCAAAGGAACATTGACATTGGCTAGTATATTTTTAAGGGCTTTTATAATTCCACAATTACGGCAAGTGTAAACTGGTATTAATAAAATGAATGGTTATCAGCACTTTAGATAACTCACGGCATCCATCTCAAAATAGAAATGTTCTTGACAAAAGGAATTAAAACATTGTGTCATTCACTGACTTGAACTCCCTGAACCTAGGTGACGATCCGATCTTCAGTTAATTGCACAGCTATCCCCTGATTCATCACAACAAGTGAGTCATCACTTGTGGAGTTTTCAAAAGGGCATTTCTTCCTGTTATTTTTTTGTGCATCCACTTATCAACCAAATACTGACAATAATTTCTGCCCATTCTATTTGTGAAAAAGTAAATACACATCATGGGAGCCTGTAACAACCATAAGTACTTTTTATGGCTCACCTAAGGAAATATTGGTCAAGATACGGTTATAGAAGGGGGAGATGAATAAAGTGGAGGGGAAAGCAGAGAAGAGTGGCTCATATTTAAAATGCAATGAATCAAAATGTATTCTATTTCAAAAACCATAGGTAAATAGATGAACATAAAAAAACTATATTTCTGGGCCATTTGGAAAATAGAAATATGTCAACTTATTGTGATTCCATGAAATGAAGGGAGTTTGGTTTATTGTTACTTACATTAACTTACATTAACTTTACATTAACTCTAAGATTTATTTACCTTTTACTTATTTTTACCACCAGAAATAAATCAAAAGTGGTTTACTAAGACAAATACCACTTATCTGATACTAAAGAACTAAAAGAAGCAGGAAAGGAAATATGCAAAGGAAACACATAAGGAAAAAACCAGAAAGGGTAAAGGTTGGTCATCTGAGTGCCTCTTACATCACAGTAAAGGCAAAGTGAACATAGATAACTAAAATATTCCAGATAGATAGATAGATAGATAGATAGATAGATAGATAGATAGATAGATAGATAGAAAGAAATATAGGTATAAAACAGATACATTTCTTCTTCTCCTCCACTTCCATTACAAACTCATGTCAATTTATTCCCAGAGGTTTTACTAAACTCACACAATTTAGGGGAGTACTGTAGTTGTTTAAATATCTCTGTGAATCTAAAATCGGTGGGCCAAAGTCCCTGTGGTGATACACCTGAACAGAGTGAAGATCAGGTGTTTGTGAAGTTTGTGGAAATACTAGCCCTACCAGCCTCACAGGGTTTTATTTCCTCTTTTCTCCTGACTATCCTTGAGCTTTGGCTACATAACTCATCCTATTCTTCTTTCTCACCAAAAACCCATAATAGCTCCCGGATATTCATGCTACATGATAACCAAAGGTCACTTTCCTGGATCTGCCCTCACCCTAGCTGGCCCAAGTTTCAGATCCGCCTCAGATACTTCCACCTAAATTTAGCCAAACATATAGACTTCTGAAAAAGCACATTTAGTTGCAAGACAGATGGTGGCAATTATTTTACAGCATTCTTGAAGAATTCTAAAAGTGGGTCAGTGTATTTCAATTTTAATCATATTTTAATCATATATACAAAGTCTAAGGGGGAAACAGATTACAAGAAAAAAAATTTGATGAATGATGTATGGGTACCTATGCAAAAAATATCGCTCTTTAAAATGCATTATAGAAGAAACATTTGTATTATGTATAAAATTAGGTTCTAGAAAGAAATATGGGAAAAATAAGTCAAAGAATACAATCACGTCTTAGCTTATTCAATATTACCTAAGAAACTTTGGAATTAATAAAACAGTAGCAATGTGCTAAAGGAAAGTCTTTTACAAACAGAAATTCTATACAATTTGAAAAAAGCCTAAGGTTATATTTGAAGCTGTGATTACAAACAAAAGTTTTGATAGATCAAAGCAGCATCTTCTGTTTCATGTCTCTCTGCAGAACAATTAAGGATCCTGTTATTAACCATCTGCTAGATTGTGGCTTTTATTTTAAATGAAGCTAAAAAGAATAGGACATACCATCCCATGACTGTCTTTGAGCCACTATATGCAAGAGTTTGTTTTCATTGACATGACAGCTTTTTGTCGTAGAGTATTAGTGAAGGAGGCTCTCAAATAGGCTGTTAAATTATATTATATGCTCAGACAAGGTAATGACTCAACTAGAAAATCTCTCATTAGATAAGGTTTTGATAGTGTGAGGTTATGATAGTTGTGAATAAGATGATGCCAATTAAAATGTCCAAAAGGCTAAAACTAAGAGCTTCTCTTTCACAGTAATAAGTTACAAAATGTTTTCTCTCTAATTTTCAACAAAATTGGAAAAAATAAGAGTTTAGCATTTAAACCTTGAAAACTAGGCCCATTCTGTCATAACTGGGACATGAACTACTTAGCAGGAGATTATTTGTACATTTTGGAAGTGCAAGCTGTTTTTTTTCAGTGACAACCTTCATGGAATTTTCCGTGAAAACTGCTTCTTTCTTTACTCAAAATATTTTTAACTAATAACACACTACTTGCCTCAGGGGATAGGGGAAAGAAGAAACTAATGGAAGAAGAAATCCATCATTTGCATTTTATTAATAGACTGTTCAGAGAAATAATTAAATACATACAATAGAAAAAAAACCTTTACTAAAAATATATAACCACATTTATTTAAATAACAAGTTTTTGTTGTTGTTATTGTTGTTTTGTTTTATGAAGTTTTTTTTTTGCTTGTTTTTAAGAGAGGGTCTTGCTCTGTCATCCAGGCTGGAGTACAGTGCTGTGATCTTAGTTCACTGTAACCTCAAACTCCTGGGCTCACCCCATCCTCCTGCTTCAGCCTCCGAAATAACTAGAATGACAGATGCTCACCACCAGGCCTAGCTAATTTTTGTTTTCTGGTAGAGATGGGGTCCTGCTTTATTGCACAGACTGGTTCCCAAAGTATTCGTTAATCTGATATTATCTTGCCCTCTGCACTTTGAAATCAGGGAGGGCTGTTTTTTAACTTTTACTCTATTCCATAAACCTTTACAATAGGTCTGAAGAACTCTAAAGAGGCAAAGCATCCTCAGCTTTACAAAATAATTTTTTTGCAGGTATCTCTCTATTCTAATTTATAAGGTAAATGCCTGGGATAAAAATTGATTCTTAACTTCTAGTTTAATTGGTAAATGACAGTTGAGAAAGAATATAAAACTGACTTTTTTTTGTTCCGCTTTTATTTCAGAATCAGAGGGTACATGTGCAGTATTGTTAAAAGGTATATTGCATGATGCTGAGATTTAGTATATGCATGAACCCATCACCCTGGTACTGAGCATGTACCCAATAGGTAGTTTTCAGCTCTTGTCCCTGTCCCTCTGTGCCCCTCCTCCAGTAGTCCCCCAGTGTCTATTGTTCCCATCTTCATATCCATGGGTACCCGATATTTAGCTCCCACTCCTAAGTTAAAACATGCCATATTTGGTTTGCTGTTATTGCATTAATTCACTTAATGCCCTCCAGCTGCTTCCATGTTGCTGCAAAGGACATGATTTTGTTCTTTACTATGGCTATGTAGTATCCTATCATGATCCAATCCATTGTCGGTGAGCACTTGAGTTGATTCCATGTTTCTGCTATTGTTTGGAATAGTGCTAATAGTGCTGTAATGAACATAGAACCACATGTGTCCTTTTGGTAGAACGATTTATCTCCCTTTGGCATATACCCAGTAATAATGGGATTGCTGGGTCAAATGGTAGTTCAACTTATGGTTCTTTAAGAAATCTCCAAACTGCTCTCCACAGTGGCTGGATTAATTTACATTCACACCAACAGTGCACATGTGTCCCGTTTTCTCCACAGCCTCACCAACATCTGTTATTTTTTGACTTTTTAACAAAAGCCATATACTGACTTGTGTGAGATGGCATTTCATTGTGGTTTTAATTTGCATTTCACTGATGAATAGTGATGATGAGTATCTTTTCTTCTGTTTCTCAGCTGCTTGTATGTCTTCTTTTGAGAAGTGTCTGTTTCCTTTATCCACTTTTTTTTTTTTTTTTTTTTTTGAGATGGACCTTGTTCCGTCGCCGAGGCTAGAATGCAGTGCATGATCTCAGTTCAATGCAATCTCTGCCTCCTGGGTTCAAGTGATTCTCCCGCCTCAGCCTCCCAAGTAACTGGAATTACAGGTGCATGCCACCATGCCCGGTTAATTTTTGTATTTTCAGTAGAGACAGGGTTTCACTATCTTGGCCAGGGTGGTCTGGAACTCCTGACCTCGTAATCTACCCTCCTCAGCCTCCCAAGGTGTTGAGATTACAGGCATGAACCACCACGCCTGGCCTTTCCACTTTTCAATGGGGCTATTTGGTTTTGCTTATTGAATTAAGTTCCTTATAGATTCTGGACATTAGACGTTTGTCAGATGTGTAGTTTGTGAATATTTTCTCCCACTCTGTAAGCTGCCTATTTGCTTCCTTGATAGCTTCTCTTGATGTGCAGAAGCTGTTTAATTTAATTAGATCTCAATTGTGGTAGTCACTTGGCTGCATGAAGAAAGGAGGGTGCTGGGGTTTCAAGGTTTCCTTTGCAGACTCTCTAGCGGTCACCTGCTTGCAGTGCCTGCCCTCCCTTGTGCTTTCTGCAGTGCCTGGTATCTCTAAGCACAGAGTACTTTGAGAACTATGCAGGAACAGCTTCCCCATTTGCTAGATACTCATGTCCAACCTCTGACAATAAAAACTTGTATGATTTTGCTTCCTTTACATACTACTCCTCCACCTTCTTGGAATATATTGTTAATATGTTTTAAACTCCTTTGCCATGTTCCCTGTCAGTTTTTATCCCTGTTGGTGAATGTCATTTTTTTTTATCATTTTCATTTTAATGTGGTTTTTATAAGACAAAAAGTACACACATGATCAATTACCAAGTCTAATGCTCTGTCTCTTAAATAGATGTGTATCTTTAAAACTACAGACATACAATTACATGTGGACTAGAATAAAAGCTCCATGAAGATTTTCAATGTTCTGGCCTCTATTTTTTTATTATTTACAACAGGACTTGATCAATAATTACTATGGCAAAAAAATACACACATACATGCACAAATATTTACAAAATCGAAGTCATAATTTCTATGTATTTTTATAGTGTAGTTCTAGACCATATATTATTGCTGATATTTTATTGATATTTCATCTTTTCTTAAATTCCCATTGAAACATATCTTTATAATGTTTTATTGAATGGGAATTCTATGAATGTAGTCCATATTATCACTAAAAGCAAATCCACATTCCATAGAAGGATTTATAAATAACCGATAAAGTGTATAAGTGTGTATATGTGTATGTAGCCTCTGATTTAAACGGAAAAAAGCTTCCCCTTTGTTGGTTCTTAGCAGTTTAGGTCAATTTCTCTGAAGATACATAAAATCAGTCCTAGAGATGGACAATTTGCACTCTCCTGGAATCAAAAGCAGACATTATCTTGAGTTGTGTAGTATATTCACACTCTGCAGCAGAAAACCACCATGCCATTTAGAAAGGGCTTTCATATTCTTTGATATCATGCACTGCAGTCTATTACATGAAATAAGCATAACATGAAGTTCAATAGGGAAAACCGGAAAGAATATCATTTTCCTCACTTTAACTATCTTTACATCTTCCATCTTTGTTTAAGAGATCATAAAATCCTTAAAACATTGTATTTGTTAACATCTTCAAATTTTTAACTTACTGGAGATATAGTATTCTTTTAGTATTCCCTTCATCTAATTTATAACTTTCTCTTTCCTTTCTTTGATCCTTAATTCAGTCTTCTTGATTACATATTCATGTTCCAAAAATGATACTCTTTCTGCTTTTGTATATAATGCTTAATTTCCTGAAGGTTTATTACTCTAAGTTTTTTTTAAGTACCATTTGAATAAAGTTGGGGTAATTTGAAACTAACTATCAGGAGAGAATGGGGAGAGAGAGATCAAGGGGAGAGGAGACAGATGCATTTGGAAAGGTTGAATTACGTTGGGAAAGAATTCAGGAAAAATATAACAGATTATGGGATTAATTCCAGTGCTACTTATATTGTACCATGTAGTCATCTACCACAAGGAACAAATAATTAAATGGAAAACTGCATCTCTCTCATGCTCTTTCACTTTCCTAATGTCACCATCACACATATATACATTCTCCCCCTCAGAGTTGTGTGTGTGTGTATGTGTGTAGCACAAGGGTGTTGATCATGAACTACTTAGTCATAAAGCTTTGACACAAAAGAATTTTGAGTACTTATTAGTTATTATGAGAGATTAGAGAAATAATACTGTAAGTCTTAGTACTCCTTCATTCAATGAAGACACTGGTACTTGCTGTTCAGGTTGTTGTCACAGCATTTTAAAAATATCATATATTTAGTTGTTAGTTTGGCATTGAGCCTGGTAAACACTTGGCTGCAGCAGAACTGCTAGCTGTTCACCAACATACAGTTCTCTCCTCCCTTAGATTAGAGCAAGACCACAATTGCTAGCTGCCCTTGAAAACAAAACAACGAAATGGAATTCTTGCAAACAGATTGTGAGCAGAAGTGATGTCCACCATTGCTAGTTCTGGCCAATAAATATTTACATGCATCATAATTTCTGTTCTTTCTCCTTCAGCTGGTGATGAAGCTTGATTTTGCAAGCCTATGTTAAGTATGGCATAGACTCCATCGGCCTAGATTCTTGGACAACTGTGTGTGGCAAACATCCCTCTTCTTACCCTGTCCGAGACACTTTTAATGTTTCCCTCACCTATGCTAAACTTTAGAAAGCATTCTTCCTGACTATACATCCCTGACCTCATTCCATTTAGAAGATTTACCTTGAAAAATTTGCAGTTATACATTTTCTCGATCCCTTTGAAATGTATGTAAACCTTCCCAGCTTCCTGCCAATTTTATGACCTAAAAATTGTCTTTTCCAAGGATGTGGGAATCATCTCTTTGAATATAAAGACGGAAAGAGATAGCACTTCTATCTCCCAGTCTCTGTGGGAGTGTAGGAGCCTAACTTCATGGGCAGCCAATTATCAAACACAGATGGCCTAATCAGAGAAGAACATTTTCAAACTCAGGAATAACTCAGTGTGCTCAACATATCCCATTAAACCAACCTTCCCACTAACAATCTCCAGTAGTTTTTCAGTAGCCTACCCTAGCATTTAAAAAACCCTCCTGCCATTTATTCTAGAAGAGTTAAGCTCAGTCTCTCTCTAACCCATTGCAATAGTTTTGAATAGTCTTCCTTGTGTGTTTAACTTTGTCTCATGTAATTTTTACTTTGGCACCTCCAACCAACTAGTTTTGCTTATTATATGAGATACAATATCTATTGCGTTTGAGTTATTCTAAACTTTTGGAGCAGATATGTTGTACAGATATTGGAAACTTGAATTGGGATGCTGCAATAGCAAAAACCTGAATGCATAAGTATAGCTGTTGACAGAGTCGGGAAGTGACAAGTCAAGATCTGTAAGAAAATAGATTCAGCAGGTTGGAAAGTTAGAGAGCACTGATGTGCTGTGTCAAAACATTAGGTAAAACTCTGATATCTCTGAATGCAGACAAATTACATACTTCGGGAGGTAATTAGAAAGAGCAAGGGTGTTACGTGTTTTGTTTACTTCTTGTTTCCTGTATCTAGGTATTACAAAAAAGAAATGTTTTCAGGGTAGAGTTCCTGGTTTGATAACAGAGATGCAAGTAAATAGAGTCCAGAAATTGGGGAAATTTAGGAGGTGAAGAGTTAAATGTTTCTGTAGTCCAAGAATAGGAAAGAAGACTTAAAAAAGCATTTAGACGAGAAAAATCCCTCTGATTTTGTATTTTATCAGAAGAACGCAGCCCTGAGGCAACGCCTATTATTCAAATAACCTAAATGACCATTTAGGTGAGGAAAAAAAAAGAGATGAAAAATAAAGAAAGAAAGATAAAAAGAAAGAAGAAAGGAAAGAAGGAAGAAAAGAGGGAGAGAGAAAAATAAACAATTTTATTGTTTCTAAGCCACAGAATATAATTGGAGTCCAGTTAGCAGATATTATATACCAACGTTGGTTAAACCATATGGGCATGTTGATAAGGGCCATCAGAAAAATTTTTTATGTTCATAAATGCTGTTGGTACTAGAGAAGTGTTCTGGGCTTTTGATCCAAATTCTTGGCCTAGTTCTGCTTGTCTTCATTGGTAATTCACTTAATTGTCTTTGCCTCAATTTCGACATTTAGAATGAATGTTGAAATTGATCACTTAATCTCCTTTTACGTGATTTCTGTACTTCCAAATACAGGATGGTAATGACTACAAGAAATATGACTAAGGAACAGGACTCAAATCTTATGGCCAATTATTTTAATCCAGTTCATTTTAAAATTAAAGGGTCTTTGCTCCCTGGCAGGCCACTTCAGCCAGCTGAGAAAGCATTCCAACCCACACAGCATGTTGAGCTCCTCATGGAGCTAAGGAAATAAGAAATACACAGGCATGCAGGCATTTAAATTGAAACACATATACTCTACTATTAAAAAATCTTTAGAATGTTTTTAAAGCAGAATGGTGTAGCAAAATATTCTTTCCTCTGTAGAAGAGCCAATAAGAACAATACTAATTCTTTGATCATTATAGCATAATATTTGTGTACAGACCTTTATAATTGATTGGAATAGTACTAAATTTCAAAGAGCAGCAATCTAGTTTTTACAGAGTTGAGTGGCCTAGATATTAATAAGGATATACATACTAATGATGATGAACCAGCTGTCCATGGAAAAGCTGATTTAGAGCGTATTCAGTTTTATCATTCTGACAGCTCGCATGGGAAAACATACCATATTCGTTCCGTTTCCTTGTGCTAGAGTCAAATTAGAATTTCATTTAAAGATAAGGAGCCAATATCATAGCATTTTACATTCTCATCTTTATGACCTACTTATTTTTAATACTTGTTGTTAAGAGATAGGCATTCTTCAATGTCAGATGGAAGTGGTTTTATTTCTCTCTATATTTTATGTTTTAGTGATTTTTTGAAATAAAGATTTCTTCCCTCTCTCTAACACACTTTCTCTAATGTATTTTAGATCATCTTGATTCTTTTTATTTTCCATTTAAACATTTTTTGAGGAGGACTTCTTTTGATATTTTCTGATTTCTCATTTAGTATGACTTCATTCTATTTAAACTCTCATTTAATATGGTGTGCTTCATTTCCAATTAGTGGTAGATAATTAATTTCTAATTAGAAATAGATAACAGTAATATATGCCTCCATGGATAATATTTTAAATGACCATAATAACATTTTGATGAGAAGAACTATTATTAATTCAACTTTTTAATGTCGACTTTGACTGACAACTGAACTAAAAAGGTTGGAAATTAGCAGACTACATCAGGACACTGAGATCAGAGGAAAAGAGAAATAAGTCAAATTAACATTTCATACATCGATTTTCCTTGGAAATCGCTATTGTATCAGCACTAATGTTACTTGTAACAACGGCTAGTTAAAATGGTGAATTTTATGCTATTAATAACTTCCACTTTCTGAGTTCTTTCAATCATCCACTCTTTCTACAGGGAACAAGGTATTTGAGTTGCCCAAGAGCCTATACTCCTTGCTTAAGGAAATATATTCCCACCCCAATCTGTTCTGCAAAGCATCCATGGATCTACACTACATGTGGTACAGATACAGGGCTTACCAGGGCAAAACTTACAAGCAGAGAAAGAGTAAAATATGTGTCATCCCCTAAGCTCTCATTACCCTACAGCATAGCCTGGGCACAGATGGTCTGTAAACACCATGGCCAACAATCCCAAAGAGAAAGATCCCAAACCCATAATGCTCTATGTATTTAGAGGAACAGGTGTGCATGGTAGGGAGAGAGATAGTCAAACTTTCATACTACAAAGTAGAATAGGAAATGGCCTTGTTCACAAAGTAGAGTCAGCCAGGGAAGCCAACGGCTGAAATTGGCCTAGGTTTTGTTGAGCTACCTCATCAAGTTGAACCCGATCTTGGCTCACTCAGCAAAGTGGGTAGGAATATAGCTTCAGAGTCATCTAGATTGCTTTTTCAAATCCTCATGAAAATTTTCCTGCCTTGTCTCCTGTTTCTCAGGGTCCTAATCTCTGGTAAAGAAGTCCCAAGTCAATTATTGCTGTGCATTAAAACACTGTGAGTTGGCCAGGCATGGTAGCTCATGCCTGTAATCCCAACATTTTGGGAGGCTAAGGCGGGTGGATAACTTGAGGCCAGGAATTTGAGACCAGCCTGGCCAACATGGTGAAACCCTGTCTCTACAAAAAGTACAAAAATTAGCCGGGCATGGTAGTACATGCCTGTAGTCCCAACTACTAGGGAGGCTGAGGCACAAGAATTGTTTGAACCCAGGAGGTGGAGGTTGCAGTGAGCTGAAATGTCACCAACGCACTCCAGCCTGGGCAACAGAGCAAAACTCTGCCTCAGAAAAACAACAACAACAACAACAACAAAAATCACTGTGAGATTGTCACCTTATGCTGATAATGTATTAATCATAGTCATAATCATAATCATAAGCCTTATAACAATAATAAAATAATTGAATCTTTACTATGTTACCAGACACTATGCTAAGCATTTTATATGCTCAAATTATCCAACTTAATCTATACAAAATCCTGAGATAAATACTATCATTAGTTACAAACTATATGGATATTAAGAGGGTGTATTAGTTAATTGCAATTGAATTTAAGATAAAGAATTTAATTTGGCATGCCAGATGGGAAAGACACTTGCATAGGATATACCCCTTTTTTATTTTACCCAGATTAGACCAACTCTGATCATTTTTTACAACTGCGAAGAGACACAGCTCAGCTGGCTTCCCAGAAATATGCTAAGATATCTGTCAGTAAAGGTATGAAGAACAAATTTCTGTGTCCTAAAGATTAAGCAGAGAGATGGCAGACCTCATAAATTAACCACAGCCGATTTAAGCAGATATCCACTGTAGGGAAAGCACAAAACAATATAAAATAAGCATTCCCTTCTTCAATTTTCAGCAGATCTGTCTTCTGAAAATACATAATTCATGTATCTATCAGGTCACTTTCTTGTCAGCATCACAAAGGGAAGCAAGGAGGAAGGGCCATTTTCATACTAATCAGTCAAAGTATTTACATTGCAGCCCACTGCTGTTCTTTAAATGTGCACACTCGCTGCAAAAGCCTAAATGTCTTATGAGTTATTAAAGCTTCAAGACTGAATTGGAACATTGGCATTTGTAAGAGTAGACTGTAAAAAATTACCATTTAATTCCCTTTACCCTTTTCTCTCTACCATTAGTTCTCCATTTAACAACCCGAGGTCTCTCTAATAGGCCTTTGATTCCTGTATTCTTTTGCCACTTTTGCAGTAACCACTTTGCAATCTAAAAGCTGAGAGCAGTCACCCTCATTTGCCCTTCCCTTATCCAGAAACAGATCGCTACTTAATCCCCATCTATTTTTAAAAGGAGTTCACCGAGATGTTTAAGATGGAAGAAAAGAATACTAAACATTCTAATTGCCCTAAAAGTACTACTTCCATTGTCAGTTTTCACCTTAGAAGTACAGGAAAGACCTTAAAGCATTAGACAGAGATGGATACAGCATTGTGATCAGCTGTTCAACCAATGCTTGGTTTTCATATGTACACAAAACAGTAAGGTCATGCACAGCAAATAACAACATCAGTCAAGAACAGAAATCCTAGTACTTTATTTTCTTCTCCAAGACCCCAATTCAAAGAAACACAAAAATCAGTGAAACAGATCTATTCAGACTTCTACAGCCCTTTTCTCTATTGACACTATGAGGTGTTCCTTTTGCAGTCTAGTGTCATTTATTGTGTGTGCTTCAGGGAACAGCACTCCTCCCTATTGCTTTGGAAAACAATGCCAAAGTTTAATAGATGTCGCCAGCACAGAGGAACTTTCATGATGTTGTGACTAAATTTTTCTTTCCTTAATTGCATACCATTATTCCTAATTATGTTTACTGGTATGGTGCTAAGTAATTATGCTCTCTTCTTCCTGTTAACACCCTTCAGATATTAGTAGCAGTTATGCCCCTCATTAATTTTAACTGAGAAGGCTATGTATATTTAATGTTGTATTATTTTCCAGATTTATGTCAAATTTTCTTCCTCTTCCAAGATGTTTTTCTCCCCCATATGCAAAGTATTTCCACATTTTTTAGGGTACGTGGTTTTTGTACCTCTTAAATCACTTTATCCCCCAATCTTAGTGATGATTGATATCAACTTATTTTTCCCTTTTTACCTAACCTCTAGCAGAATCCTATCTTTGTCTTCACAGTTGTTGTATAATTCAGCCTTGTCTCCTCTCATCTGCAACTGGAGTGCCTGAATATCCTTTTCAGAGAAATTCTCCTCCTAAACTGTTCACTCCTCTTTACCTAAATGTGCATTGTGATACTCTGGGTCTTCTCAGCTCTCCTGTCTCTGTTTCTAATCCAAGGTGCATAGGAGGCAATCTCGTCTGGCATCGCTTCAGTCTTCCTTTATACAGATATAATCTAAGACTGCTTGATTTCATGCCCAGGCCTCTCATCTTTCACCTGCTGCCCTGAGGTTTTCCCTGTTGGTTCCTAGCCTCGGAAGCAACACAATTCCCATGGTACCATACATGTCATGAAAGCCGAGGTGTGTACGAGTTAATGCTCCACAGGGCAAAACCTAGACCAGTAGGAGCAGGAGCTAACTAATCAATCCTTCTTCCTTGCCTGTCTCTACCAACATTCATACCTTGGAATGAACAGCAGGTTTTCCGGTGAGCTCCAGAAAGTCGAGCCTGAAGCAAAAGCATGTATGCTGATACTTTCCTACGGTGTGTGCTAAGGGAAGACAAATATTTGCCATCCTTCAAAAAATTACTCAGGAAAAAAAAAGAAGTCATTTACTTGATAACCCTTTACTTGTATTTTTAATCTTTTTAAAGTTAATTTCATCATTCAAATATGTTGAAAATATGGAATGTAAAAGAGAAATGTTAAAAGAAAATGACAAAAACAGACACTAGAAAGAGAAAAAAGAAAGGGAGATGAAATTCATTGCTCTACTTTATACTCAGTAAAGTTCGCTTGTTACCTCATTCAATTTTCCCAACAATGTTATAAAATAGGTATATTTATACAAATTTTAGCCACAGACTTAGAAAATTTAAGAGTTAAGTGAGACTCACTTGCTTCTCCTCATTAAAATAAAAGTTTTCTCACAGAAAATACTCGCAATCTGTATTAATTTATTTGCTTCATAACAACTCCAAAATTTAGCAGATTGAAACACACATTTATTATCTCAGAGCATTTAAGGGTCAGGAATCTCAGCACAGCTTAACTGGCTCCTCTGTTTCAGGGTCACTCAGCCAAGATATTAGCTGAGCTACAGTCATCTTAAGGGTCAACTGGAGAAGAAACTGCCTCCAAGTTCACATGGTTGTTGGCTGGGTTCAGTTCTTAATGGGCTGTTGAGTGCAGGACCTCAGTTCTTTACAGACTGCTGGCCAGAAGTTGTTCTTAGGTCTTTGATACCTGAAATTCTCCAAGACGTCAGTTTGCTTTATCAAAGTATGCGAGCTAGGAAGGAACAGTGAGTCTGCTGGCAATATCAAAGTCACAATCTTTTGTAACCCAATTATGAAAGTGACATCCATCAATGTTGCTGCATTCTATTGGCTAAAAGCAAGTTAATCAAAGAGGAGTCAATCATAGAAAGCCATGAATACCTACAAGCAGAAACCACGGGGGCCATCATAGTTTTCCTGCCACACAATTCAATTCAGTAAACCAGACATACAGCAGAAATAAGAAAAGAAAGGAGAAAGAAAAAGGTGCAAATTACAGATTATAGGCTACAATGTCTAGTTAGTTATAATCAGTTTTTCTCTGAGGCCACAACCCCAACTCTTCGTAGGAAACCATGCCACTTTTCTAGAGTCAGAATGTTCCCATTGCTGTGAGTTGTTAAAAAAGGCTAAGTAGAAACACTGAAGCCCTTGAATTCAGGTTGCAAAGTTTAGATTTGATTCGAGATAGGCATTTGGCTGTCTCTGTGAATTCTTAAAGAATTAACTTACTAATTATTAGTTATTGGCATATACTCAAGACATCTATATGGTAGACTGCTTGCAGATATAGCACAAAGTTTCTACCCCTTGCATAATTACAATCTTTAACGATGCAACATTGCTGTCTCACCCTTCAAGAGGTGGAGCCTTGAGTATGGGCTAGCCTTTTGATTTGCTGTAGTCAATAAAAAGCAAAGGAAGTGACAGTGTACTTGTTCTGAGCTAAATCACTGTAGAATTCCACACTTCCACTGTCTTTTTTGGAACTGTAATATCTCCATGAGAATGAGCCCTAATTAGCCTGCTGAAGAATGGAAGACCACATGGAACAGAGCCAAATCAGCATAGTTGCCGAGGTGAAACACTTCACATGTGATCAGCCCAGCCGAGAACAACAAAGTCAATTAGCTGGTCTTCAGCTGACCAAAGATACATAAATGAATCTCACTCAGACCAATCTTGATCACTGGAACAGCCTGGCCAACTGGTAGACACATGAGAAATACTAAGTAGTCGTATTAAGCCATTCATTTGGGGGTGATTTATTATGTAGTAATATTTAAATGGTAATCAGCAAGGTAGTTAACTAGAAGGTAAATTATTGAGGGAAGAACTGGATAAAACCATTACCAGAAAAATAATAGTGTGAGGTAAAGAGGCCCTGAGACACAGTAGGAGCACTTAGAAAGACATCTAACATTTAAGAAGCCAGGTTATAGTAATATTCTGTGAAATTAAAATGTCAATGAAATACTGGGAAATCAGAGCCTTATAATCTAATAGACAATTTTTCTGAAGACATAATTCAGAGATGTTGTCTTATTATTTTAGTCTCCTTATATTTTTAATAGGTAATTATAAATACTAAAAATAGATACTTTAGAAAGGAAAGACATAGAAACAATTTTAAAGTAAAATCTCAAATTAGGTACATTTCTCACATCATCTGTAAGGAGCTTCCATGATACGTAGGAAGGACATCCTTACTATGTGTGTGATGGGTTTTCTGTATTTTCATACAGTAAGACTAGTAATTGAAAGATGATACCATCCAACATGCACTTGAAAATGAAAATAGTCTTAGAATTAGCCTCAAATGGGAAAGGGATCTGAAGGACTATTTAATCTAATAGGTTTCTGTTAAATGGATTCCCCAGATGATATTTCTCAGGGCACATAAAAGCCAGCAGTGGCTAGCTTACTTGATTTTGGCTCTAAATGTTAGTTCTTCCTTATATTTAACCAAAATCCATCTCCTGTTAACTTCTGTTCATTGATTCTTGCTCTGCCTTCCAGTGCTGTAGCACAATGAATGTAATTGTTCTTTGCTGTGGCAATTTTTCAAACATCTGAAGGCAGCTAGTTCAATCCTACAAAGTATTCTCCTTTTAAAGATTAATAACCCACAATCCCACTTCCTTTCTTATCCCCCATCCAACTAGTTTTAAGTACCTTCAATATTTTAATGGATTTCCCATAAATAAAATCTAATTAAAACAAAATTAAGCCAAACAAAAATTTTAAATGCAGCACCTATAACTCAACATAATACTTCACTTTATACAGAACTTAAGTCAACTAAAACCCTATTTTTGTTTATATGTAGCCTCACCATACCCTCCCTTAATAAGTCTATGTCTGTGAAATTCATAATGGAAGCTAGGTGCAAGGTTTCATATCTCTATCTATCTATCTTCTTATTTCTTCCTGTAAATTATGCCCCAAGTACCACTGTTTAACCCAATCTCTTCTTGCTACTGGATAATCATAAACCTTCTTTCACAATGCCAAAGTCCTTGAATAAATGTTGGCCAGTGCAAAGACTATGAAGGACACTTACATAAAATCTCCAGAATCCTTCATCCAGCCTGGCACTGATTCATCAGTAAGCACTCTGGGTACATTTTATCACCTACTATGAAGCAATCTAACTGTGCAGCCATTCTCCCCATTTATCTCAATCTCATTCTCAAGGATGTTCTACTACATTCGATATACACCATTCCACAACACTTCTATGACTGACAATCCCTTGACCAATACGAAAAAACATCAGAATGGCAGGTTTGAGTTTTGTTTCATTCATACTATGCAAACTGAAACTCTATTAACTGTGACAGAAACTATGCAACTTTGAATATTAGAATCTTTACTTTTAAAATTATTAATACTTTTAAATTTTTGTAGGAACTTTTTGTATATGCATTTTAAGTAGATTTTCATTAGATTACTAATCAAATGACCTCATTACTATCTTCTTGCCTCCTTTTACCTTGTTCTATGATTCAACTACACTAAGAAAACTTATTCTCATTAATGTTCTGACTCTGTTCATTCTGTCCCTCCCTTCTAACTGCTCAAAATCCTTCCACTCATAGATAAAATAGGCTCAAGCAGAAATAGGTCTTTGAGGGACGAGACTAATCACCTATAACCCCTTAAATAAGATACAATGGAAAAATGAACTGTAATCCCAGCACTTCAGCAGGCCGAGGCAGGTGGATCGCTTTAGCTCAGGAGTTCAAGACCAGCCTAGGTAACATGACAAAATCTCATCTCCACCAGAAATACAAAACTTAGCCAGGTGTGGTGGCACATGCCTGTAGTCCTGGCTACCTGAAAGGCTGAGGTGGAAGGATTGCTTGAACCCAGAAGGTTAAGGCTGCAATGAGCCAAGAGTGCATCACTGCACTCCAGCCCGGGCTACAAAAAAAGAAAGAAAAAAAAAAAAAAAGTAAAAATGCAGAATAATGAGAGAGACTTCCTATAAGTTTCAATAAAATACAAATCAACTTAGATCAATAGATATTTACTAAATGTCTGCATTTTAGTGCTGTGAGCTGGGAATAGTCAAGAATATAAAACATGTAGGTGCTGTTTTGTGAGGAAAGACAATATATATAATCATGTGAAGAAGGGGAAAAAAGCTTAAATAACAGCACCAAACAATTATAAAAGAGATGTCACAAAGCATAATATGATTCATTGCCAGATGAATTATTCAGACAATCCATTTTACAAAAGTTCAGGAAAGGGAGTGCTAACTTCATGCTGGTGTGGTCAGGTCCATGAAGATAAAAATGTGAGCTAGTATTATAACTGGATGAATGGATATGCTTTAGACAAGAAGAAGGCAGAGGAGAGGACACTTTGAAAATCTGGCACAGTGTCAGTAAAAGTATTTGCTGGAGTGACTGAAGTGCCAGGCAAACTTTTTTGGAAGGGTTTTCAGAAACTGTCAGGGAAAGGAGAGGAGTCAATAAGTTCTTGGAGAACCTAGTGACATATTTCTGGAAAGAAGATTGAGAAAGCTATTTGGAGAGAGGTGAGGATTTGTGAAATGGCTTGGAATGGGAGCAAGCAGAGAACATGAGCTGTGGTAAGTAGGTAGTCTTGTCAGCAGCATAGTTTGGAGCAGCAGCAGATGAAAGAATAATAAATAAAATAGAGGCAGAGGATGGCACTGGGTTGCTTTTTAAAAAACGGCAAATGATTCTTCTCTATTTCATTGTTTGTCTTTTAAAAATAAAGGCAAAAATAAAGTTGATTAGGGATTTCATAGTCTCCTTACTCCTGGTTATTTACAGTTATAGACACCTAACATTGAACAGACTCTCATTGTATTCCTGGTATTACGGATTCCCCTCCATGGGGCCTGATAGTGAGAAGTCTGTGCCATTAGCCCCGGACCAGCAAGGACTCCTCTTTCTCAGACCATGCAGGAAGGAGACATAAGTAAGTAGAGGAGTTAGTCAGTCACCAACAGTGGCAAGAGCCATAAAAAGATGCCAAATCTAGAGCACAGAGCAATGCTAAGAAGGATGTGAGAGCTGGGAAGACCAATCACCAACAAAGCACATAGGTGTTTCAGAGAAAACTCTAGCATATATGCCGTAATCCATGTTGGCTTTTATGTTACCACAGTGGTATGCTTAAAGAGCTCTGAATGGGAGGACAGTGTTGCCAGTGTGCTGATAGAATCTTCTGACCTTTGAATTCAGATGATACCCTACTGGATCACAGTGTGTCACAGCTCACCTTTACAACCTGTGCAAACCTCTTGCTTACCATGTAGCCTCGCTCATGTTGCCAGAGGTCGTCCCTCTGACATTCTTTACCAACTACGTACTCTGTGGCCACTGTGTTGCTTCTTCCTTTCTCTGATTTCCCATGTGCAGAAATCTTTATGGGGTCTAACCCATTCTCCCTTCTAACTGCTCTGCCCTATGGGGAATGCTGCCTTCCTTCTTAAAGCTCCTTCTTGCACAACTTGTTTAGACACCACAAATTTGGCAGTTATCCTAGGCCATCTTATATTCTTATTATCCATTTTGTCATATGTATATTGTGTTATTTAAACATTGCACTTCTTTTCAGTATATATTTTTATTTCTTTACATATCTATATAGTAGTGCTTAACAAAATGTCTTTTCTTGTACATGTATACATACAACAGTCCAATATGTAATTATACATTACTTATGTGTGCCTGCACACACAGGCACACACACATACACATCACTTTTAATGTGTAGTCACTGCAAATATCTCTATGAAAACGTCCTGCATAGAGGAATATATTTTAGAGATTATGTATGTATTCAAGATTTTTCTTCCCTTCACTTCAGCAGTTCAATTCTAAATAATTATTTATATAGTGAAGTACATAGACTTTAATTTAGTGCTCATGAAATCACTTCTTTTACCAAATGTTTTCCAAAATGACACTCCTGTTGGTCTTTTCCTAAGATACTCTGCAAACACTGTTTAGTTACTAGATGCTAGCTAAGAAAATAGGCAGACTATCAAGATTCTTAGAAGATTCTTAGAAGATTGTGTCCTACTGATGATTAAATTACAGGAGAAGACGATGATTAATTTCACCATACTGTACAAAAGTTACTAGTCACAGAAATCTGTTAAAAGATTTCATATGAAAAGCTCATTTCTTAGTCCATTTGGACTGTTGTAACAAACTGCCATGGACTGGCTGGCTTTTAAACAATAGAAATTTATTTCTGAGAGTTCTGGAGGCTGGGAAGCCCAAGATCAAGGTGCTGGCAGCCTCAGGTGCCTAGTAAGGGCCCATTTCATACACACACACACACACACACACACACACACACATACATGTGTATATATATATGTATATATGGTTATCTTTTCTCTGTCCTCACATGGTGAAACAGTGAGAGAATCTCTCCAGAACCTTTTATAAGGGCACTAATCTTATTCATGAGGGCTCCACCCTCATGACTCAATTACCTATCAAAGGCCCCACCTCCTAATACCATCATCTGGGGGTTAATATTTCAACAAATGAATTTTGGGGAGAAATAAACATTTATCACATTATAGCTCCATAATCCATGGCATAGTTTATATAAATTGTGTGTTTCTAATAATGAAGTCTGTATTATAGATTTTTCATAACATATGCACATACACTTATTTTTCCAGTAGGCCTATTATTCTAAATCATGAGGAAATATGCATGAAAATTCAAACAAATGAAAGCCTTATGTTAAAATTGATATGACTAAAAGAGACACAGGAATGTCCTAACATAGAGCAGGCTTGGAATGTTTATAATCATCTTTGGTGTAGAACAGATGAGGTACATTCGACAGGATGCTAAGGAACCTGCCACTTGTCTTTTAAATTAATATGTTTCTGCATTATATAGGACACAAAAAAAGCTGATTAAATGATAGAACTAATTTAATTGTTAGGCAAATGTTATATCTATCTAAATTATTTCATAACCAAACAAATAAAATTAGACTTGTTTTTAATATTTGAAGAAAATCGAAGCAATATAGTACTAGGAGAAATCCTAGGTGTAATGATAATACAAATAAATATCTATTATTCAAAAAATTAGGCCAGGCACAATGGCTCATGCCTGTAATCCCAGAACTTTGGGAGGCCTAGGCGGGCAGCTCACGAGGTCAGGAGTTTGAGACCAGTCTGGCCAACGTAGTGAAACTCCATCTCTGCTAAAAATACAAAAATTAGCAGGGCATGGTGGCACATGCCTGTAGTCCCAGTTACTCAGGAGGCTAAGGCAGGAGAATGGTTGAACCGGGGAGGTGGAGCTGAGGTCACACCACTGCACTCCAGCCTGGGCGACAGAGCAAGACTCCATCTCAAAAAAAAAGAAAATTGTATAATGAAACTTATTTGATGATAAAAGATAATATTCAAAATATTTAACAATTCAAGAGTATTTCTAGGTATAAAGGTAAGTTGGTCTACTTTTCACTATAATCATATGTAAAAGATAGAAATTATGGCAATTTTTAAAATATGTAATTTATAGAGACATTAAATCAGACAAAGAAATGTATAATAGTCATAGATTCTGACAGAAAAATGACTATTCCTCACTAGATCTCAATTTTCATATTTGTAAAGTTATGATTAAACATTTGCTTTTTCTTCCTGTCAGGATTTTTGTAAGCATCAAATGATTTTAAAAGAGTATTTTTATACATGTAATTGCATTAATTTTATCATTAATGATTTTTATACATTGTAATTCAGCTTGTCAATATTATGATAGTATGAAAGCCTCCTCCCCACTCTCCTCTCTTACTCTCTCTTTCGTTTCTGCAGGAATTATTTTTCTTTCAATGATTACCATCTTGGGCCCTGGGGATGACATTGTGAATGCTACACGGCTGTTTTGAGATGGTTTATTTTATGTGTCAGTTTGACTAGGCTAAGGGATACCCAGATAGATAGCTAATAGAACATTCTAGGAATGTCTGTGAGAGTATTTACAGAAGACATTAGCATTAGAATCAGTAGACTGAGTAAATATCCACTCTGACCAATTTGTATCTGAGCCCAGATAGGACATAAAAGCAGAGAAAGAGCAAATCATTCCCTTTTCTTGAGCTGGGACATCCACCTTCCTTTTTGAGATATTGGAGCTCCTAGTTCTCAGGGTTCAGGCTTTAGGACGTAAACCAGCAAACTCTCATTTTCAGGACTTTGGCCTCAAATAGAGAGTTACACCACCAGCTCCCCTGATTCTCAGGCCTCTGGACTCAGACTGAATTAGACCACTGGCTTTCCTGGTTCTCTGTTTGCAGACAGAGTATAGTGGGACTTTTTGGCCTCCATTATTTCATGAGCCAATTCCCATAATAAATGCCCTCTAATGTGTATCTCTCTCTCTCTCTCTCAATCTCTCTCTCTCTCTTTCTCTCTCTCCCTATTATTTCTGTTTCTCTGGAGAACCCTGACTAATAAAATTTTCTTCAAAGACCTCTCAAAATATTGGGAAAAACAGGGATATTATTTTCCAAACTATTGAAAAATAACAAACCATTCATCAAAATGTATGCTCTTATATCCATAATGAGGCACTGCCACGAAGAGGAAGCTGCTTATTTCAGAGTTCTGTGTCCCAGCCCTTCTTGCATTCTCATATGTCCCTGTTCAGGGAAAGCCCCAGGGTGAGGCAAGTGTGAGGTTTAGGAAGCAAAATTTAAGGATATACTTCTCTGGTTGTTTTAAGTGCTGACTCTGCACTTAAATAACCCCGAGGGTGAGTGCCTCTTAAATTTTGTGCCCTAGGCTCACTAGCCTCAAACCCTTCACCTATAGAAGGTGAGCAGAAGTAACACAAGTTGCTTTCTGAACGGAGTATTTAAAAAGTGGGTGTGTCTCTCCACTGTTTACCACAGTGTTGTACCTTTTACATACCCATCAGCAGTGTAAGAGAATTCTACTTTCTCCAAGTCCTGTCAACATTCGGCAAAATCTTTTTCATTTTAGCCATTCTAACAGGTGTGCAGTGGTATCTCCTTGTGGCTTTAATTTGCATTTCTCTAATGACTAATGATACTGAGCAACTTTCCATATGCTTATTTGCTTCTGTGTATCTTCTGTGTTAGTCAAACCTTCCATCCATTCTTTTTTTATTCTGCTTGTTTTTGTTTTTTTTTAATTGATTTTTGAGAGTTTTTCAATACTTGGGATACAAGTACCTTATCAGATATGTGATTTACAAATATATTCTCACAGCCTTTGTTTTTTCTTTTCATTCTCTTAACAATGTCTTTACAGATAAGTTTTTAATTTTAATGAAATCTAACTTATCAACTCATGATTTTATATATCATTCATTTGGTGTTATAGCTAACAAACCTTCATCTAATTCAAGTTCACAAAGGTTTTCTACAATCTATTCTTCTGGAATTTTCATAATTTTTGGTTTTATATTTGTATGTACCATCCATTTTGTATTGATATTTTTGTACATAGTGTATGAAACATATTTTCTTTACATATTGATTTCTAATTGTTCCAGCACCATTGCTCAAAAAGACTTTCTTTTCTCTACTGAGTTGTTTCTGTAACTCCGTGGGAAATCAGTTATCCATGTAAGTGTGGAGCTAGTTCTATATAGTCTATTCTGTTTCACTGATCTATTTGCATATGCCAGTGTCCTACCACAATGCCTTGTTGTACCTGTTCAGAAATTCTTGATTTCAGATAGTGTTAATCCTTCAGATTTGTTCTTTTTCAAAGTTGTTTTGGCAATTGTGAATTATTTTCTTCATTTCTATATAAATATTAGAATCAGTTGATCAATCACTTTTGATTAAGATTCCATGTATTCTACGGATCAATTTGGAGAGCATTTACATCTTAACAATGTTGAGTTTTCTGATCCATGAACACAGTAATCTCTCTACTTATTTAGGTAATTTTATTTGTTTTAATAAAGAAAAAATTTTAAAGAATTTTTTAGAATATACCATTTTCCTTAATTCTTTCATGAACTTGATAAACATTTTCAGTCTTCAGACTTAAGTCTCATTCTATGTTAATAAATATTCTTCTGATATTTACTTACAGCTTTTTTCCATAAGCTTCATTTTTTTCCCACTAAAATCCTACCTTTTATATCATAGGTATACCTCCTATCTCCTCCTATCTTTATATCTCCCTTATGATATCCATAATTTTAAGGTTCAATGCTTAGTTTCAAATACTCCTTTCACATGATTTTCCAGGCCATTGATTTGGGTCTCAAAAGTGACTTTTATTCTTGCCATTATTAGTTTGAAAATTATGTTTTCTCCTTTAGGAAACTTTTTTTGTGTTTTGTCTTTCATTTTTAGGTTTGATTCTCCTGTATCCCTTCCAGTAACACTGCTTTGTTAGTGACTTTCTCTATCTAAGGAGGACTTTTTCTAGCTATCCCTTCACGTGTATTGTGATTTTATTTTCTCTGACTGTTAGGTTTTAGGTCTAGCTGCTAGAGCTATCTAAACAGTAGCATTCTGGTGAGAAGCATACACTTTGGGCTCTGCACTTGAAGCAGAGTAGAGAGTCACCCTCCAAGTGACGCAACGAAAGGAAACTATTTCTGCTTCCATGTCTTTTTGAGCTTTCTTAAATTATGTGGCAGAGAGACTAAGCTCACTTATATAGTACCTCCTCATATCCCTAGAAGCAAGGACAAGAAGACACACTGTCCTCTTCATACTATTGACGATAACATTTTTATGTAACAACTAATATTGTGTACTTTTTGCCCTCTCTTGCTCTTTTTCTCTGGGTCATGATTTCAAGGATTTTCTCATTTTGTCAGTTTTAAAATAACCAGCGCTTTGTTTTATTAATTTGTTTTGCTATTTTTTTCAATTTTCATTTGGCAGAACTTATTTCAGTATTTTCCCCCAAATATATATTAATACTTAGTAAAAATACTCAATCTTTACATTTCCAAATTGTCTTACAATTGCTTCTCTCATAATAAGATTCCAAGAATATAATCTCTTATTTTTGTAATTCTGTCAAATTTGAAAAAAATGTTCTGGTTTCTAACATTTCAGACCAAAAGTCCATAGATGATGTAATTCTATTTTCTATTGTAATATGCTTCATTATTTTTAATTTTTTTTACTTTTGATTTATGTGGGTGCATAATAGGTGTCTATATCTGTGGGGTATATGGGATATTTTGATAAGGCATATAATTTGTAAAAAATCATATCAGGATAAACAGGGCCCATCACCTGAAGCATTTAGCCTTCGTGTTGCAAACAATCCAATTATAATTTTTAGCTATTTTTAAATGTACAATTAAAGTATTATTGACTATAGTCACTCAGTTATATTATCAAATACAAGATCTTATTCATTCTTTCTATTTTTTGTACCCATTAAACATCCCCACATCCCCTCTTACCTCAACTACCCTCTAAGTCTCTCATAACCACCCTTCTGCTCTCTATCTCCATGAGTTCAATTATTTTAATTTTTAGCTCCTACAAATAAGTGAGAACATGTGATGTTTGTCTTTCTCTGCCTGGCTTATTTCACTTAAGATAATGATTTCCAGTTTTATCCATGTCGTTGCAAATGTCCCATTATTTTTTTATGGCTGAATAATACTCCAACATGTATAGGTACCACATTTTCTTTATCCATTTTTCTGTTGTTGGACACTTAAGTTGCTACCAAATCTTGGCTATTGTGAATAGTTCTGCAATAAATATGAGAGTCCTAATATCTCTTTGATATATTGATTTATTTTAGTATATGCCAAGCAGTGGGACTACTGGTTCATATAATAGCTCCATTTTTAGTTTCTTCAGGAACCTCCAAACTGTTCTCCATAGTGGTTGTACTAATTTATATTCCCACCCTCAGTGTACAAGGGTTCCATTTTCTCCAAATCCTCACCAGCATTTTTTTTGTTGTCTTTTGGATAAAAGCCATTTTAACTGGGCTGAGATAATATATTATTGTAGTTTGATTTGCATTGCTATGATGATCCCTGATGTTGATCACCATTCTATATATCTGTTTGCCATTTGTATGTCTTCTTCTGATAAATGTCTAGTCAGTTTACTCATGTCTTAATTGGGTTATCAGATGTTTTTCCTATAGAATTGTTTGAATTCCTTATATATTCTGGTTATTAATCCCTTGTCAGGTAGATAGTTTGCAAATATTATCTCCCATTCTATAGTTGTCTCCTCATTATTTGATTGTTTCCTTTGCTGTGCAGAAGCTTTTTAACTTGATACGATGCCATTTGTCCATTTTTGCTTTAGCTGCCTTGGCTTGTGGGATAGTACTCAAGAAAATCTTTGTCCAGACTGATGTCCTGGAGTGTTTCCCCAGTGATTACTTTCAGTAGTTTCATAGTTTCAGGTATTAGATTTAAGTCTTTCATCCATTTAGATTTAATTTTTGTATATGGTGAGAAATAGGGGTCTAGTTTCATTCTTCTACATATGGATATCCAGTTTTCTCAGCACCATTTATTTAAGATATTGTCCTTACCCCACAGTATGTTATGGCCCCTTTGCTAAAATTGAGTTTCGTGTAGATGTATGAACTTGTTTCTGGGTTCTCTCTTCTGTTTCATTGGTCTTTGTCTCTGTTTTTATGCCAGTATCATGTTGCTTTGGTTACTATGGCTCTGTAGTATAATTTGAAGATAGGTAATGTGATTCTTCCACTTTGGTTCTTTTTTCTCAGGATAGCTTTGACTATTTTGAATCTCTTGTGATTCCATATACATTTTAGGATTATTTTTTCTATTTCTGTGAAGAATGTCATTGGAATTTTGATAGATATTGCATTGAATCTATAGATTGCTTTAGGTAGTATGGACATTTTAACAATACTGATTCTTCCAATCCATGAACATGGAATATATTTCCACTTTTTGTTTTCTCTTCAATTTCTTTCACCAATGTTTTATAGCTTATATTATAGAGATCTTTCACTTCTTTGGTTAAGTAAATTCCAGCTATTTCATTTTACTTGTAGCTATTGTAAATAGGATTACTTTCGTGATTATTTTCCAGATTGTTTGCTTTTGACATATGGAAATGCTGCTGATTTTTGGCTGGGTGCAGTGTCTCACACCTGTAATCCCAGCACTGTGGGAGGCTGAGATGGGTGGATCACTTGAGGTCAGGAGTTTGAGACCAGCCTGACAACATAGTGAAACCCCATCTCTATTAAAAATACAAAATTAGATGGCCATGGTGGAGCACACCTGTAATCCTAGCTACTCAGGAGGCTGAGGCAGGAAAATCGCTTTAACCCAGGAGGCAGAGGTTACAGCAAGCCAAAATTGAGCCATTGTACTCTAGCCTGGGCAACAAGAGTGAAACTGTGTCTTAAAAAAAAAAAAAAAAAAAAATGCTACTGATTTTTGTATGTTGACTTTGTATCCTGCTGCTTTACTGAATTTGTTTATCAATTCTAGTAGGTTTTCAGTGGAGTCTTTAGGTTTTTCCAAATACAAGATTATATTGTCTGCAAACATGGACAGCTTGCTGTCTTTCTTTCCAATCTGGATGCCTTTTATTTCTTTCTCTGGAATTGTCAGTCCTATGTTGAATAACAGTAGTGAAAGTGGGCATGGTTGTCATGTTCCAGATCTTAGAAGAAAAGCTTTCTACTTACCCCATTCAGTATGATACTAGGTATGGGTCTGTTTCATATAACTTTTACTATGTTGAGGTATGTTCCTTCCATACCCAGTTGTGGAGGTTTTTCAAATGAAAGGATGTTGGCCGGGCGCGGTGGCTCAAGCTTGTAATCCCAGCACTTTGGGAGGCCGAGATGGGCGGATCACGAGGTCAGAAGATCGAGACCATCCTGGCTAACACGGTGAAACCCCGTCTCTACTAAAAATTACAAAAAACTAGCCAGGCGAGGTGGCGGGCTCCTGTAGTCTCAGCTACTCGGGAGGCTGAGGCAGGAGAATGGCGTGAACCCGGAAGGTGGAGCTTGCAGTGAGCTGAGATCCTGCCACTGCACTCCAGCCTGGGCGACAGAGCGAGACTCCGTCTCAAAAAAAAAAAAAAAAAAGGAAAAAGGATGTTAAGTTTTATCAAATGCTTTTTCAGCCTCAATTGGTCATATGGCTTTTGTCCTGCTTTATGTTGATCTAATGTATCATATTGATTCATTTACGTATGTTAAACCATTCTTGCATCACTGGGATAAATCTCATTTGGTCATGATGGATGATCTTTTTCATATGTTGTTGAATTTTGTTTACTAGTATTTTGTTGAGGATTTTTGCATCAGTGTTAGTCAGATATTGACCCGTAGTTTTCTTTTTTGGATGTGCCTTCATCTGATTTTGGTATTGAGGTAATACTGGCCTCATAGAGTAAGTTTGGAAGTATCCCCTCCTCCTCTATTTTTCAAAATAATTTGAGTAAGATTGATATTAGTTCTTCATTAAATGTTTGGTATAATTCATCAGTGAAACTAACAGGTCCCAGGTTTTTCTTTGCTGGGAGAATATTTATCATGTTTTTCTATCTCATTACTTAAAATTGCTCTGTTCAGGTTTTGGATTTATTTATGGTTCAATCTTGCTAGGCTGTACGTGTCTAAGAATTTGTCTATTTATTCTAGGTTTCCCAATATATTGGCATATAGTTGGTCACAGTAGCCTCTAATGATCCTTAGAATTTCTTTGGTATCAATTCTAATGTCTCTTTTTTCATCTCCGATTTTATTTCTGTCTTCTCTGACTTTTTCTTCATTAGTCTGACCATCTTTTCAAAAAAACCAACTTTTCATGACTCTTATATTTTCTTCTTCTTTCTTCTTTTTTAGGCAAGAGTCTTGCTGTGTCACCCCAGTGTTGCCCCAGGCTGGAGTGCAGTGGCACAATCTCGGCTCAATGCAACCTTTGCCTCCCGGATTCAAGTGATTCTTGTGTCTCAGCCTCCTGATGTAGTTAGGACGACAGGCATGCGCACCATGCCCCTCTAATTTTTGTATTTTTAGTAGAGATGGGTTTTTGCCATGTTGACCAGGCTGGTCTGGAACTCCTGTTCTCAAGAAATCCACCTGCTTCAGCCTCTCAAAGTGCTGGAATTACAGGCATGAGTCACCATGCCAGTCTATTTTCTTCATTTTAATTTCATTTATTTTTGCTCTAATCTTTATTATTTCTTTTCTTTTTCTACCTTTGGGTTTGGTCTGCTCTTGCTTTTCTAGTTGTTTAAGATCCATTGTTAGGCTGTTTATTTGAAGAATTTCTTCTTTTTTGATTTAGGTACTCATAGCTATAAACTTCCCTCTTAGTATTGTTTTTGCTATATCCCATATGTTTTAAGATGTCATATTTCCATTATCATTTGTTTCAAGAAATTTATCAATTTCCTTCATAATCTTCTCATGAACCCATTAGTCATTAAGGAGCCCATTGTTTAATTTCCATGATTTTATAATTTCCAAAATTTATCTTACTGATTTCTAGTTTTATTTTATTGTGGTCAAAGAAGATACTTGATATTATTTCAGTTTATTTGACTGTTTTAAGACTTGTTTTGTGGACTAATATATGGCCTATCCATGAGAATCATCCATGTGCTAAGGAAAAGAATGTGTACTATGAAGCTGTTGTTGATTTTTTTTTCTGGAAGATCTGTCCAATGCTGAAAGTGGGGTGTTGCAGTCTTCAGCTATTATTGTATTGAGGTCTAAGCTCTAGTCATATCCGCCTTACACACACACACACACACACACACACACACACACATAAATATACACACATATATACATACATACATACTTTATTTCATTGTATTTCATGTGTCACCCATACATATATATACATATGTTTGTGTGTGTATACATGTGTATGGGGGATCCAGTGTTGGGTGCATATATATTTACAATTGTCATATTGTCCAGCTGAATTGACCCTGTTAGGATTATATAATGCATTCTTTATCTTTTTATAGTTGTTGTCCTCACATTTATTTTGTCTGATATAAGTATAGCTACTCTTGCTCTTTTGTGGTTTACATTCACTCTTAGATTTGCCCTTTTGAGGCTATTTTCTAGATCTTGTAAGCATGCTTTATTCATTACTTTTCTTTCTTTTCCTCCCTTATTGTGTAGTTTTAAATAGGCAGTCTTCAAGCTCACTAGTTCTTTCTTCTGTTAATCAATTCTGCTATTAAGATACTCCGAAGCATTCTTCGGTATGTCAATTACACTTTCCAACTCCAGAATTTCTGCTTGATTCTTTTTAAATATTTCAATGTCTTTGCTAAATTTATCTGATAGGAGTCTCAATTCCTTCTTTGTGTTGCCTTGAATTTCTTTTTTTTGTTTCTCAAAGCAGTTATTTTTGAATTCTCTGTCTAAAAGGTCACATATCTCTATCTCTCAGGGATTGACGTCTGGTGCCTCATTTAGGTCACTTGGTGAGGTCATGTTTTCCTGGATAGTCTTGATGCTTGTGTATTTGTTTCAGTGTCGGGGTGTTAAAGAGTTAGGTATTTACTGTAGTCTTTGCAGTCTGAGCTTGTTTGTACTCATGATTCTTTGAAGGCTTTCCAGGTATTTGAAGGGACTCAGGTGTTATTATCTAAAGTTTTGGTCACTGCAGCTGTATAGAGAGCACCTAAAGCCCAAAAACTGTATTCCTTGCAGACTTGTAGAGGTACCACCTTGGTCATCTTGAATAAGATCTGGAAGAATTCTCTGCATTGCCAGGCAGACTCTTGTTCTCTTCTCTTACTATCTCCCAAACAAATGGAGTGTCTCTCTCTTTCTCTCTTTCTCTCTCTCTCTGTGTGTGTGTGTGTGTGTGTGTGTGTATGTGTGTGTGTGTGTACTGAGCTGCCTGGAGCCAGAAAAGGTCTGAAATAAGCATCCCTATGGCTACCACCACTAGGACTATACTGGGTCAGACTGGAAATCAGCACATCACTAGGTCTTGCCCAAGGCCAGCTGTAACCAGTACCTGGCTACCATCTATGTTTGCTCAAGGTCCTAGGACTGAACGATCAACAATTCTTCCTTTCAGGGCAGTGAGTTCGACCGGCTCCAGGAAAGTCTAGAAATGCTGCCCAGTTGGCAAGTCCTAAAGCTGGAAAACTTAGAAATATACTAGATATTCTATTCTATTGCAGCTAAGCTGGCACTAAAACCACAACACAAAGTCTTTCTACTCTTTGCTCTCCTTTCCCCAGCTAGAGGAGTCTCTAACCATGTCCACCACTGCCATAGACACACAGGAGTGCTGCCAGGTATCACTAATATTCACTTAAGGCCCAAGGGCTCTTTAGTTACCTTGTTTTTTAATGCTGCTAGGCCCGAGACTCACTCTTCAGGGCTGGGCTCTCTGGACCAGTGTAGGTCTAGAAGTGCCATCCAAGAGTCGAGGCCTACAATCTAAGACCCCAAGAACCCACTTGGTGCTCTTCCCTACTGTAAAAGAGCTGGTATCTAAGCTGCAAGACAAAATCTCCTTTATTCTTTCCTCTCCTTTCCTCAAGCTGAAGGAGTCTCTAACCATATCCATCACAGCTGTGAAGATGCTGTGTCACACCTGAAGCTAGCACATCTCAGAGTCCCACTCAAAAATCATAGCATATGCTGCCTGGTTACCATTGCTGATTATGCAGGGTCCAAGAGTTCTGTAGCCAGCAGGTAATGACTTCTGCCAGGAATGGGTGGTTCCCTTCAAGGCATTGAGTTCCTTTCTGACCCAGCGTATATTTAGAAATGTCATCTGTGAACTAGGGCCTGGAATGGAAGCCTCAAAACTCTGTCTGTTGCCCTATACTAATGTGGTTCAGCTTGTATCCAAGTTGCAAAACAAGTCCTCTTTATTCATCCCTCTCCTTCCCTCAAGTAAAGGGAAGCATTCTCTTTTGGATCTGGGGTTGGGAGAGGAATGACACAGTCCCTCCTTTAGCTGCCCCAGCTGGCTTCTCACTAGGTCAGGTGCTCCCCAGGTCCACTGGCTCCAAGCCCAGCACAGCACTAGGACATGCTTGGAAGTTGCAGTTCCTGCCAGGCCCAGACAGCCTTTTAATATATTATTTAGGATTCCAGAGCACTTTAGCCCATGGTGTTGATGCTTGCCAGAACTCAAGTTCCAACTGCTGGGATGAGTGATTCCTCTCTGGCTACGGCAGGTGTAAATGTCCCCCTGTGCGCATTGCCTGAGTTCTGCCCAGTGTTGGCAGCACTAAGTTTCAATACAAATTCCCACAATTGCTGCACTCTCCCCCTCTGCAAGTGCACAGATTCTCTCTTCATGCCACACTGCTGCTGCCAAGGGATGGGGAAGTAACGTTGGTAATTCAAGATTGTCTTTCCTACCCTCTTCAGTGCTTCTTTTAGCAATATTAAGTTCAATTCAGGTCACATGAACATATACCAAATTTTTGGTCCTAATTGAAGGTGCTTTTTTATGTAGATAGTAGTCAAATTTGGTGTTCCTGCAGGGAGGATAACCAGTGGAGGCTTCTATTTAGCCATTATGTTCTACCTGCTCCTATTATTTTTAAAATGTTGTTAGAAGTCATATCATTTGCAAGAATATCTATGTGTCCATTTCTGAATTAATCTCTTTTATCAATTAATAAAAACTTTTTTTCTGACAGGTTCTCTCAGAAACATTTTCTCCTGTAATTCTTTGATTAATGAACTCCTTTCCGTCTTTCATTTCTTGCCCTATTATTTGGTCAAATTTTCTAGGGTGTATCTTCAAAAATTAGTTTTTTGCTTAATAATGAAAAATTGTGTGGGGGTGGGGTCAGAGTGAAGAAAAAGAGATAACTCGTGAAGTTGATTTTCTGAATTCCTAGTCTGTTGTCCATTTTAATCCAAATTTACAGATCCAATTACTTATTCCATTTGATTTATGGTACATTATATCACTGGCTGTGCCAATTCTCCCTCATTGATTTTGTGTTTCAATTTCCAATTTTATTCCTTTGCCCCCTTATACAACTAGTCTAAAATATTTTGTGTATATCTTTTTTTCACTCAGTCATTTATTTTGAACAGTTTAATACAGTTTAGTGGAGACACATTATGGGGTTCTTAGGCTGTTGACCCCCTAATGATTCATTAAAAAATCACTGACATGAGGCAGATTAATCGAAGAAAAGACATACAGCTTTATTTGTATACATGGGAGCCTTCAGAATGAAGATCCAACTTCCCAATGAGTTACAGAAACATATATATCATCCTAAGGCCCCAGTAAATAATGCACACTCAAGACCATTGCCAGAAACAGATAAGACAGGTTTAGTGGCAAGACAGGTTAAGAGGGCTTGAAAGAGAGAGGAAGCTTGGCTAGCAAAGTTGGCCTTGTTATATAGATAAAGCAAAAAAAAAAAAAAAAAAAAAAAAAAGGAACTGTGTTTTTCTCCCCTGGAGTTTAAAAGTTCTCAGACTCTCAATGTCTCCTGGATGCTGGGAAAGACGTAGAAAGGGAAAGGGGGGATGGCTACATTAGTATTCTGTACAGATGCAAATTTCCCCCACTTAACACAACTTTGCAAGTATACATCTATCAGGATGACCAGGTTGCAGCTACTTCAAAAGATGTCAAAGAAATATATTTTGGGGTAAAATATTTTAATTTCCTCCAGTCCCCACTTTGACACTTCAAAGAAGTTTAACATATCAAAAGCCAAGGTGATAGCTTTGGAGAGATTTGGGTTACAGGATGTGAGATAGAGTTAGACAAAGGAGTAGAATGACAATTTGGGATTAATAGAAAGGACCCAATTTAAATATATCATCCTATATCTTCTTTACTCAATCTCTTAGTCCTGAGAATAGATCAGTTGAGTTAAGCAGCTGTGTCCCATTCCAGAGGTATCACCGCCAATGGGCTAGGCCTCTCCATATGATGCAAACAATAATATCTCTAATAAGACACATTTCTACAGAAGCAGAAGTATAAACAAAAGTTAATGTCTGGAGCAGTCTATATACTAGTTTTTCTAGAGTCTCTGAGGCATCTTCAGATTGCAGTGGCAATCTGACAGATTCTTCTGGACTGTAGTTCAAACAAGGCCTTCAAGTGCACTTTTTGAGAAGCCCATACATCAGCAGGTAGGCAAAAAGGTTGTTCATATGTAAGTTCTGTTATAAGTTTAAGTTTAAGCTATAAATTTATAAGTTTAAATATAAGCTATAAGTTTATCTAGCTTACATTTGCAGAGCTTTAACAGAAGCAGTTTTAATTTCTAGGTCTTCCAAGTCAGAAAAATGGGAGATAAAAGAAATTGAAAACATTAGTTTAGAAACTTGTAGCCAGGAAAAAATTTCAGGATTCAGTCCAAATTGTAGAAAATAATAAAACCTGAATACCAATGGGCAAGACTAGAATCTAATAACAAGTGTACATAGTTTCTTTTGAAACATAATTTCTCTCTCTCTGATTCCCCAATTTTGCTAAACACAAAATCATAGTAGGACCAGTTTGAAAAATAAGTTTTAATTCTATAATGCCTGGTCTAATTATTTGCATAAAGTGCAACAAGAATAATTATTTGCCATCTAGCCTTTTTTTAAAAATTGGCTGTATAGGAACCTTTTTTTTCCATAATGAATCCAAAATTAGAACTTTTAGAAGCCTCAAGCCCAGTCAAAAGATTTATCTGTCCTTGCAGATATCTGTATAAATTGGGAGAATTTCTCTTTTTGAGGTCCTAAGGTAACTCGAGGCTCCTGGGCCTGTCAGAAAGTCAGATTCTTTACTTGCCATGAGTCAGTAAAGGACAAGGTATGAGGTCCGTTTTAACAATGGGATTTTATCAGCTCTATAAAGTCAATTTCAATTCCTCAAAGCAGCTTCTTCATACTGAAAACATGCCATTCTAGTCAAAGTCTTGGTAACATAACTAGCACTTTCAATTGCAACCTGTTACAGAAGCAAACAGATTCTTACTGAATTTATGCAAATAACTACGTTGCCATAAATTAAAAATACCAGTTTTTCCAAGTTCTGGAGAAATCAGGTAGAAAGAAAGAAATACGCTTCAAATTTTGTTCATAAGAATATACTTTACCCAAATGTTAAAAGCTGTAAATAGCTTAAAAGAAGAAAGTTTTCTTGAATTGTAAAAACAAAGCAAAAAAATCAATGTTTCAAATAAAAGCGTTATTGAAAGATTATTTCAGTCATCTGTTAATTCAGTCCATGCAATTAACTCCTGTTCTGCTCATGATTGGGCCAGCAATCCTCATGAATACATTATCTCTTCATTAGAGTCTGGGAAGTTTTTCTCTCTATTCCAATGGCGAAATATCCAAAGTTATTGGAAACCTGCATTAAAGCATACCCATGCATTCAAGCATACCCATGAGCTGGTTATAAACCACCTTTTGATAAGGATCAAAGTAAAACAACAATAGTAGATGACAGAAGTCTTAGAACGGCCATGGTCAAAGACACAATTGATAAGAAAATTTGGTTTATGTAGCATATAACAATTTAACACAGTAATTATAATTACTACTGATAATACATACTAAGGCATATCAGAGTCATAGGAATCACATACAATTTTGTAACATACAAACCTTGTTATGGGTGGTTACAGGTACTCACACCTCAATTAACCTAAGGGGCTTGGGGCCATTGATTTCCCTGTGCAGAAATCAGGGGATAAGACACTCATGGTAGGAGATTTATATACCCTGAGACCCCTTAAGAAACCAAGGGCCCAGGACCCCCACCCGGCCCTGGCCTAGGATTCCTTTTGGATCTTGGGAGCCTCATGTGCAGGGTAGTCCATGGATATGGAGCCTGCCTCTAGCGCACCCCAGGTTGCCTAGGCCACCGGCCCACCCGGAATGGCAGGAGCCCAGCCTGTGGCTGGCTCTGCATCAACAACCACAACCTGGTGCTGAATTTTACTATCTGCCATGTACCATTCTGATGGGGAAACAAATTTAAAACACTTGGGAATTTATGTCTCTGATGGGTCAGGTTGCACTGTTCCATAAAAAAGAAGATATATGTACATATGTGTGTGTGTGTGTGTGTGTGTGTGTGTGTGTGTGTGTGTGTGTGTATATATCCCAGGGAAAGTTAAACATTTCCCATTTGAAAAAGCTTTCTGTATAATTTTAACATATCAAATAAGCCCAATATGTTTCTCTTGGACTTTAGGGAACTTTATATCCAAAAAAAAAAAAAACAAGAAAAAATAAGGTCCAAGAGACTGGATTTAGTAATGATTTATTAATTTGATTTTGGAAAATTTCTCAAATATCAATGGTTTTAAATACTTCATATCACAAAATAGAATAACAGGTTATATAAAATAAGTCTTTTATTTAGCCAAGATGATAACTCAAGAATTTCAAATAAGCAAAAACCTTACTTTTTTTTATATAGAGGAGATTCACTTTCCAAAACAATAAGACCAAATAAAAGCAGCATAAGGTCAACTAAATACATTTCCCTTTCTCTCCTCCTTTCTTTTTCTTTTGCGGCTTACTGAAAAGGTAAACAAAAATCTTTCACTGTCTCTCAATATTACACCTTATTCAAGAGAAAACCAAAGTTTACTTTTTACGGTGTATTACTAATGCTAAAGCTAATTTTTAATAAATCTTCATAAATAAATTCAATTTTAATCACTTGAGTCATAAGATTTCAACTGATTTCTAAGATTTGTAAGATTGCTACAAACCTTTTATACCTTTTCTATAAAACAGCAGATCAATGCTCCAAGAAAACCCGGTTATTTCAATCCAGGGGCCTAGATTATGGCCCTGCATCAATGTGCTTTTTACTTTAATGTTTAATTTATGGAAAAACTAAATAATCCTCTTTAAATTTTAAGCAGTCTGCTCACATACAGAATTCCTTTGACAAGGTCAATCTTCCACAAAGCTTCTACAACTTGCTTAAAACTGTAGTTTTGTCCTATTATTATTTATCTTAAAACAATCATTAAACACGTCTAGATAAAATTACTTTTTCTGAAAAAGAACCACACTCCCATATCTTCCTTTAATATTTTCTTACCAAAAACAAATCCTACCTCTTTAATATACTTTGTGTGTGTCTAGTAGTTTTCATTACATACCTAATTGTACTGTTAACTTGAGAGTTAGTAAGTAACTCCTATTCCTACTGAGAAACCTAGGAGGTAAGCAATTTTAATTATGTACCAGCTACAGAGCCACGGGCAAAAGACAATGCCTGGAGTTAGTCTTTTTCATATCCTAAAGGCTCAAATCTAAGGACATAAGTTTATAGATAAATTAAGCAAGTGTCAGAAGCAAAGTTTTATATCTTAAAACATCTAGTAGAGACAGTGACTAATTCAGACCAAATGTCTAAATTCTGATGTTGTTTCTACATTATCTTACCAATAATTTAAATACTGTCTTTATTTACCAAAAAATAATAAAATAATGTAAACTTGAAAAGCATTTTGGCTTATTTACTTAATTTATGAGTAATGCAATTTGATACCCATGTATGCTGTGCAGACATATACTCATGTATACATAAAGACATACATCAAAATAAGGCCTTTCTAGTTTTGATTTTTACATTTTAGCCACGAGACAGATGAACTCACTAGTTTAAAGGATGGTTTGATTAAATTGTGAAAAGGTTAAAGTTTGTCTGCCTCACAAGGCCATGGTCAATGCCCTCCCTGAGGTTTGCAGAAAACAGGGTTGCAAATTTATGTCTCAAACCAAAGAGAGAGAGAAAAAACTTGGATGTGTTAGAGGAAGATTAAAAATGGATACCAAGGCAACACAAAATCATAGAAGTCTACCATTGAATTTTATATGAGCAATTTTATTTACACAGGCATTTAATGTAGCCTCTCTCTTTTAATTGGACCACTGAGTTCAGAGCAGACCCACACTGAATCCTGAGTCCCCAAAGAGAAAGAACTGCCACAGGACCAGACCACACCTTGCTTTTACCGTGCACTTTGTTACAAAGACATTTTTCTAAGCATTTAAACTGCATACTTTCTTGTCTAAAACATGCAAAGAGTAGCCCCTTAGAGTAATAATTATTTACTGTAAGCAACTTCCACTAGCCATCTCTGAAAGTATATCTATCACTTAGCTATTACATATACCAAGGTCTAAAATTTTCTCATAATGTAAAGTACTTTCTGATATACTCAAAAGCCGGAAAGATTAGATAATGCAATAGAAAGGAGAGGAGTTTTTAGACCTCAATGGAAACTGTCTACTTACAAATCTTGAGATTCCATGAGGAAAAATAGAGGTTCCTCTCAACCACAGGGGCCTGACACCTTTTCTGTTTTTTCCAAGGAATCTCAGGTTATTATAAATTCTTTTCGTTGATTTTTTTTTTTTTGTACCACATATGGCATAGAGTGTGGCAAGTAGAAAGAGAAACAAGCAGAAGTAGACAGTTAAACAGAGTTCAGTTGACTGAGAAGTTCTTACAGAGTAAGAACAGAGGCCTAAAATTATATATGTCTAATGTAATTTTATATGATTACATATATATGTGTGTGTGTATACACCTGTGTGTGTGTATGTCCTAAATATCCATTTTAATTAAGTCACATTTTGACTATAGAAGTCTTTAAAAATTCTTTCAATCCCTTATTACCAGATTTTAGCCAGGACAAGCATATGATATTTCTGCCTTTTGAACTTCTTAACCAAACATAGCCTCCCAAGGGAAACAATATGCCTTAACTAAAGTTTGACTTAACCATGGCAATTTTTTTCTCAAGAGAATTCTGAAGGCTAGCCATGGCACTATTATATGTCTTTTTAAAAATTTAACCTTCCCATCAATTGTCTAGAATAAGAGATCTCTAAAATATTTTCTATCTTTTGGCCATTGACAATTAGAATTTTCAATGGTATAATTTATTCCAACAGTGACTCAATCCAAAAGTCCTTTTAAAACCTAAGTGGCAATTTTCCATGCTTTTATCATATACCTAGAGAGGGCATAGAGGAGACATATCCATAATGCCCAAAAATGTATTGTCAGAAATAAACTTAAGATAGTAAAAGATAAAAAAAGACCCACAAATGTCAGGCCTTTTAAAACAAAACCCCTCTAATAGCTTGACATGTTCAGTATGAAAAGTGTGCTCCTTAAAATATTGTGTCTCAGGCTCCCAGTTCTTTCAGACTAGCCACCTGACATGAACCGAAAAATTCACACCCTCTGGATAATGGAGACTAAGAAAGAGTACACCCACAGAGTCAGAAAGTCAAGCTCCCAAGACATAAAACAACATGAAAGGGACACCTCATCTAGTTTTTATGTCAGGGACCTACAGCATTTGTCTTAATAGACATCGCTCTAGTAAGAACTGCAAAAAACTGAGCAGTCGGTTGGGCGTGGTGGCTCATGCTAGTAATCCCAGCACTTTGGGAGACTGAGGCAGGCAGATCACGAGGTAAGGAGATTGAGACCATCCTGGCCAACATGGTGGAACCCCGTTTCTACTAAAAAATACAAAAATTAGCTGGACATGGTGTTGCATGCCTATAATCCCAGCTACTCGGGAGACTGAGGTGGGAGAATCACTTGAACCTGGGAGGCAGAGGTTACAGTGAGCCAAGATTGTACCATTGCACTCCAGCCTGGTGACATAGTGAGACTCTGTCTCAAAACAAACAAACAAACAAAAAACCAAAACTAAGCAGTCTGCAAGGCTGGCTAAAACAGAGGCATATAGGGGTTCTAGGCCCACCTTCTACCCTATAGTACTCCTCTTTACAACAGAATTACACAAAAAGACAAAGGAAAATGACAACAACAAAAGGCCTTTTCTGAGACAAAAAAGGGCCAAACAATATGAATATTATACCCCAAAGTACCAAAAGTACACCAGAGTCACTACAAGATTAGTCATACAAATCCTTTTGTCACATTAATCAAAACCTTGTAAATGAGACAGTAATTTTTACCATCCACTCAGTTGGAGTGCGCTGACAAAGACAGGCCAGGAGCCTGGCAGGTAAGAAATATTTACCCCTTTGCCAGCAGATCACCTTCCTGGTGTCTCTTCACTGCACCTTCCAGAAGGGAAGAGTAGTTTTGATAATCTCCTGGCTTGTTCTACCATGTGAGGTTCATAGGCTCTTGGCTCCCTGAAGATTTGTTAACCATCACTAACATGAGGCAGATTGAATAACAGAAGAAAAAACATACACATTTATTTCACATCTATACAAGGGTGCCTCAGAATAAAAACCCAGCTGCCCAATGAGATACAGAAACTTATATATTATCGTGAGGCCACAGTAAATAATGCAGACTCAAGAGCATGGCCAGATACAAGTAAGTCAGGTTTAGTGGCAAGACAGGTTAAGAGAGAGAGATAGGAAGAAGCTTGGCTAGCAAAGGTAGCCTTATGATGTTGGTGAAGCTTCCCTGAGAGAGCATATAGGGTAAATATTTCTTTTTGAACTTTAAAAGGTGTTAGTGTGGATCCTGGGAAAGGCATAGAAAGGGAGGTAGGGAGTATGGCTGCATTAATGGAGATTCTCTACAGATGCAAATTTCCCTCACTTAAGACAGCTTTGCAAGGCCACTTCTGTCAGGATGACCAAGTGGCAGCTCCTTCAAAATATTTCAAAGAAATATATTTTCGGGTGAAATATTTTACTTCTCTTCAACATTAATCTGGATAGGTCTCAACACTAGTTTATGGATGCTGATGGAAGTCATCTGATGAAATCAGGGAAATGTAAGACAAAGTGGTTTTAAAAAACAGGAAGCAGTCTTAAGAGTATGTCTTTGAAATTGCAAGTTTTTTTTTTCTTCTCTAATTCTGTGCCCTTTGTGAACCAAAAGTATCTAAAACAGGTCTCGATCAATTTAGAAAGTTTATTAAGGAAGCAACTATGACACAGCCTCAGGAGATCTTGATGATGAGGAAAGAGAGAGACCCTCTCATACTGTTTTATATTGTTTTATACTCAGTAGTTGTTTTAAGAAAAAAACAAGGAAGTAAAACCAAAGACAGGCAGCCTTGGCCTGCCTGGCCTAAACCCAGTAGTTAAAAATCAACTCATAACTTAGAAACCAATGTTATTCATAGATTCCAGACATTGTATAGAACACTGTGAAACTCCCTACCCTGTTCTGTTTCTCTCTGACCACTAGTGCATGCAGCCCCTGTCACGTACCCCTTGTTTGCTCAAATCAATCACGACGCTTTCATGTGAAATCTTTAGTGTTGTGAGCCCTTAAAAGGGGCAGAAATTGTGCACTCAGGGAGCTCGGATTTTAAGGCAGTAGCTTGTCGATGCTCACAGCTGAATAAAGCCCTTCTTTCTACAACTCGGTGTCTGAGAGGTTTTGTCTGCGGTTTGTCCTGCTACAGTGACATGTGCCCAAGGTGGTCATGGGATAGCTGGTTTTATGCATTTTAAGGAGACATGAGACATCAATCAATATATGTAAGATGTATGTCAGTTCTGTCTGTAAAGCAGAACAACTCAAAGGGGAGTTTCCAGGTAATAGATAGATGAGACACAAACTGTTGCATTCTTTTGAATCTTTGATCAGTTTTTTACTGGATACACAATTTACATGTGAGAGGGAGGTAGAGGAATACTCACTAATACCTTAGTCTGGCTCAGTGAATCTGCATTTTTTACATAAACATTAAGAAAGAGGAAACATTCCAATATGCATTTGTCTCAAGTGAGCAGGGGGATGACTCAGTTCTCTCAATCCTTTGTCCTGCTTCATGTTTGAAGATTAATTATCAGTTTACACTACCAAGGTAAAATTCAACAGAATTGTTTTAGGGTAAAGACCTTGAGGCCCGCAAGAAATTTCCTTGTGAGAAAATTGTGAGGGAGGTATGTAGCACTTTTATCTTTGTAGCTAGGAATGAAATGTATTGTTTCTGTGTGTATTTAACTTGCATAAATGCTATTTGTACAATACATGTTACTGTCTTTCTGTTTTCCTGAAGTGTTACAGTAGGTAGTTACTCAGACATAAGCAGGGCAGGAGAAGGCCCCACCACCACCAGGAATGTCAGGTGACCATGAGATGATGGTCAGATGGTTTATTTAGAACTGCCTCTAAAATAATAACTGGTTACAGCCAGTGCCAGGAAAAGACAGTCTCCCAATAGATAGAAAACACTTGACAATGGTGATAAGTAGCTTCTTGATGATATCTCAGGAGTTAGGCAAGTGGGCTCAAGCAGGGACACTAAGAGGCAAAATGGCAGAGTTTATCTGGCATATAGTATATGACCTTTCTCTGGGAACACTTGACTGTAAGGGGAAAATGCCTCAAGTAAATATGTGCACAATTTCAGAAAACACATTGAGCATGTGGCCCATCCCAAGTGCTGTCGGACCACTGTGCATGTGGACAGCCCACTGCAAGAGAAGAATCGGGGTAAAAGAGATGCAACCCCGGAAGCATGCCAAAGTTTAAGACCCCAAGCCAAAGGTCAAAGCATGCACTTGAATCTCTCAAGTCACCTGCTTGACCCTCTTCCAAGTGTGCCCCACTTCTTTTCATTTCTGCCCTAAACTTTTTAATAAATTTTCACTATTTGTCCCTTCAGGTAGGCTGTGATCTTATTTTGTCTGATCATGAGGTTATAGGTCCAGCTGCTAAAGCACTCTAAGCAGTAACATTTTGGTAAGAAAGGTGCACTGAAGACTCTGCAAGATTTAGGTTCTAAAAGAATGTTAAAGAGTCAAGAAAGAAATTCTATGATGCCTCATGGCGATCATCCTAAAGAAAACAGGAAAATATTTAGGAAGAAAAGTTTCATTTTAAAAGTGAAATTGCAAGTCAGAAAGAAATCCTTGTGCTAACTCCAATATTTAGACATGTGAATATTAGTGCCAGTTTCTGGTGGCCGGATGAATGACCTCAGATCATTACAAAATTATTTGCTGGAGGGTGAAAAAAAATAAAATTATAAAAGATTATTTGCATATGATATCTAAGGTTATGGCATGCAATATTTTACCACCTATTTGTGGTTTTTAGGTTTAAATTGGCTTCTAACCAATAACCCAACATTGTTGTTTTGAATATTCAACAATTAAATTTTATGTGGTATTGATGGCAGTGGGAGACAGACAGTTTTCTAGGTGTGAAGAGACAGGTTCCTGGTGAACCTCACCTTCAAGCCAGGGACAGCCTAAAGACTGGGAGCTGGGCTACCAGTTACAGGTGAAGTCTGCAACCTGGAGTGAGAACTTCCATGTTGCCTTTTGCCCAGTCAAGTGGTGCTTTTTCCGTTCCTGCCCCTGGACCAATCAGTATGCACTTCCTCCATTCTAAGCCCATAAAAACCCCCAGATCCCGCCAAATTCAAAGACACGCCTCAGGACAACGTGCCTACATTTAGGAGCTATCCACTTTGGGTCTTCTCTCCATTGAGAGCTGTTCTGAAACTAAAGAAATCTCCTCTCCTGCTTGCTCACCCACCAGTTGTTCATATAGCCTCATTCTTCCTGGAGGTGGGACAAGAACTGGGGACCTGCCAAATGGCGGGAGCTAAAGGTGCTGTAACACTTCCTGGCTGGCTTGCTGAGATGCAGGTGGGAGCTAAGGGGGCTGTAACACTATAGCCCTCCTGCCCTCTGCCAGCGCTGAGTAGCTACCCCACATGATGGGAAACAGTAGTTGAGCCAGGCCAGCCTGGGAGCCAGGAGCCACAGTGGGGTGGCGGGAGTGAAAGAGCTGTAACAAAGACAGGCCAAAACACAACTCCGTGAAACACACCCCCCAGGTCATTTCACTGCGGACAATGAGAAGGAGACAAGAACTGTGGCTCTTCCGGGAGTCCAGACCTCAGGGCTCCCTGAGCCAGGGCATGGCATGCTATAATACCCTCTTTGGGGCTCTGCAGTTCCTGCCGTCTCCGAGATTTTGGGTGCCATCATGTTCCCCTCATCCAGTTGCTTTTTAGCAATCACATGCAGAAGCCACTAGGGATTTGTCTGGTCCAGCTACAGCCTCAGAGGGAGCCAATATCTGTGCCAGCACCTGGAGCTGCCTGCCCTGCCACAGTTGCCAGCGTGCCTGGCTGTGCACAGTGGCCAGAACTTGTGTTCATTCACTCACACACCCCTTGCCACTCCAAGCCTGGCACGCCCTTGGTAGGCATGGGATCCAGGCTGGTAGCGTGAGCCAAGTGCAGCCTATTGGGCTGAGTAGGTGGAATGAGCCCAGAAGGCGCAAGCAAAACTTAAGTAGAGACACTGCCAGCCACAGAGGTTTCTGGCTGGTGAAGTGATACCCTAAGGATCCTGTGACAGTATGTTTAAATATTATTAATCATATTACCCTCCAAAAACAAAAGGAAAAGTTTACCACATAGTCTCAACAATAGAAAAACCAGCTATTCTTAGTTCTTTTGCTTTTTGCATATTTCCATTTTCTTTTAGTATTATTTTGTGACTCTGCTTTAGGAAAAATTAGATTGTTTTAAAAAGCATATTACTGATCTTTCTTTCTTTTGTGTTCTCTTTCTCTTTCACTCTCTCTCACCGCCCCCCCCCCCCCCCCCCCCCCCTCCCCCCTTTCCCCCCCACTCTCCTCACCCCCCCTCTCCCCCTCCCCCCCCCCCCCCCACACACACACACACACACAGAACCTTCTTCTGAACAATCCTTTAAATATTATGAAAGAAGCATTTAGGCAAAATTTAACATATTGAAAATATAATGCTTAACAATAAGAAAACAAACAACCCAATTAAGAAAGTGAGTCAAAGACTTTAACAGATACCTCACCAAAGAAGATATACAGATGGTAAGTAAGCACATAAAAAGATGCTCAAATAATATGTTATAAGGGAAATGGAAACTAAATATAGGATCCCACCATATATCTATTAGAATGGCCAAAATCCAGAAGATGGAAACACCAAATTCTAGCAATGATATGGAGCAATGCTGACCCTCATTTCTTGCTGGTGAGAATGAAAAATGGCACAACCACTTTGGAAAGCAGTTTGGCAGTTTATTGCAAAACTAAACTTACTATTACCGTATTATCTAGCAGTTGTATTCCTTGGTGTTTACACAAAGGAGCTGAAAATTTATGTCCACACAAAACCTTACACAAGATGTTTATAGCAGCTTTATTCATAATTGGCAAAGCCTTGAGGCAAACAAAATGTCATTCCATAGGTAAGTAGTTAAATAAGCTGTGGTACATCCAGACAATGAAATATTATTCAGTGCTAAAAAGAAATGAGCCATTAAAAAACATGGAGAATTCTTAAATGCATATCACTAAGTGAAAAAAGCCAACTTGAAAAGGCATTGTACTGTATATTTTCAAATGTATGACATTTTGGAAACGGCAAAACAAAGGAAACAGTAAAAAAGATAAGTGATTGACAGGGTTTGGGGAGGGAGTGATGAATAGGCAGAACCTAGTAGATTTTTAGGGCATTAAAAATACTCTGTATGCGGTGCTGGGTGCAGAGGCTCACACCTGTAATCCCAGCACTTTGGGAGGCCGCAGTGGGCGGATTACCTGAGGTCAGGAGTTCGAGACCATCCTGGCCAACATGGTGAAACCCTGTCTCAACTAAAAATACAAAAATAAATAAATAAATAAATACATAGCTGGGTGTGGTGGCACACACCTGTAGTCCCAGCTATTTGGGAGGCTGAAGCACAAGAATCGCTAGTACTCAGGAGGGAGAGATTTCAGTGAGTCGAGATCACACCACTGCACTCCAGCCTGGGTGACAGAGTGAGACTCTGTCTCAGAACAAACAAACAAACACTCTGTATGAGAGTTCAAGACCAGTCTGGGAAACATAGTAAGACCCCATCTTTATAATAAATAAAAAAATGTAGTCAGGCATGATGGCATGTGCCTGAAGGGAGGCTGAAGTTGGAGGAGCACTTGAGCCCAGGAGTTCGAGGCTGCAGTGAGCCACAATCATGCCACTGTTCTTTAGCATGGGTCACAGTGCAAGACCCTGTCTCTGAAAAAAAATATATATATATATTATGTATGATATTATAATGGTGGATGTATGTTATTATACCTACAAAATGTGCACCAGCAAAAGTGAACCCTAAACTACTGACTTTGAGTAATAGTATATTCTAGACACAAATCCTTTATCAGATATGTGATTTTTAAATATTTTCTATCATTTTTATCTCATAGTTTTCATTCTCTTTATGGTCTTGTTCAAAAACTAGTTCTCAGATTTGATGAAGTTCAATTTATCTTTTATATATATATATCATGCTTTTAGTATCTTGTCTGAGAAATATTTTCCTAACTCATGGTCTCAAAGATTTTCTCCAGTGTTTTCTTCTAGAAATTTCATAGTTTTTGGTTTACATTTAGGTCTACGATGCATTAATCTTAATTAGGCTGCAAAAGATCAGTCACAGTGTTTTCGTTTTGTTTTTTTGATATGGAGTTTTGCTCTTGTTGCCCAGGCTGGAGTGCAATGGCACGATCTCAGCTCACTGCAACCTCTGCCTCCCGGGTTCGAGCAATTCTCCTGCCTTAGCCTCCCAAGTAGCTGGAATTACAGGCATGCACCACCACAATCGACTAATTTTGTATTTTTAGTAGAGATAGGGTTTCTCCATGTTGGTCAGGCTGGTCCTGAACTCCCGACCTCAGGTGATCTGCCTGCCTTGGCCTCCCAAAGTGCTGGCATTACAGGCATGAGCCACCGCGCCCGGCCGACAATGTTTTTTAATGGATGCCCAATTTCTTTAGCATAATACGTTAAAAAATTATGTTCCCTTGAGTGGTCATTGCACCTTTGTTGAAAATCAGTTGACTGCATATGTGTAGGTCTATGTCAGAACTCAATTCTATTATATTAATCTGTATGTTTTCCCTGTCTCCAGAATCACTCGAGTATTCTAGATTTAGTAGGTTAGAAATCAGATAGTATGAGGTGTCAAACTTTATTCCTCTATTTCAAAATTGCATTGGCTGGTTTATTTTCTTTGGCTTTCTGTATAAATGCTAGATTCTACTTGCATGTTCCTACCAAAATTCCTACAGAAGTCATAATTTTCGTTGTGTTCAAGTATTCTTATTTCTTGTTTACTTCTATCAGTTACTGAAAGAGGAATGTTGAACCCTATACTATACTTCTGGTTTTGTCTATTTCTAATTTAAGTCCTATCAGTTTTCAATTAATGTATTTGAAGCACTTTTGTTAGGTATACACACATTTATGACTTTATATCTTCTTGTAAATTTACTCTTTTGTCATTATGTAATATTCTTCATTATCCTTGCCAATATTACTTGATTTGAAATATACTTTGTGAAATTTTATTGAAACTTCTCCAACTTCCTTTTGAATACTATGTGCTTGGATTACTTTTTTCCATCTTTTTATCTTTAGCATATCCCTGCTTTTATATTTACGGTGGTTATTTTCTAAAAGCTGTAGTTGTTTTTTGGTTTTACTTTTTAGTCAGTCTCACAATTCCTTTAACTGGTGTGTTTAAAGCTTATAAATTTGTTGTAATTTCCAAATGATTAAAAAAACTTTCTAATTTTCTCTTTGTTCACTCTCTTTTTAAAAAATGCTTTTTTTTCTTCCTTTCTGTTAAATATATTTTATGATTCTGCTTTACCTACACTATTGGCTTAATTTTTATGGCTTTTAAAAAATTTAATGATTGCCCTACATTTTGTATTATACATCTTTAATTCATTAGTATTTACCACAAATAATATTTCTTCACTTATGGTATAATAATCTTAGAAGATTGTACTTGTAATTCTTCCTTTCTATCTGTAATGCTTGTTTTGTAACATATTTTGCCTTCATATATGCTATTAATACACAAGACACTATTTACACAGTTATGTTATAGAGCAATCACATTTTTTTGAAAAGGCATGCCTACTTATCTTTATTTATTACATTTCCAGTACTCATCATTTCTTCTTATAGGCCCACATTTTTCTCTGGTATTATATCTTTCTGCCTGGAGAACTTTCTTTAACATTTATTGTAATGCAGAACTTCTGATAATGCATTGTCTCAGGTTTTGGTTTCTTAAAAAAATCTGTATTTTTTTATTTTTTTAAATTTTTTTTAATTTATTTTTATTATTAAAAATTATGTTCACTTGGTATGGAGTTCTTGTTGACAGATACTACTTTTTGTTTTAGCACATTAAAGATGTCACTGTATTATCATCAGGCTTGAAGCGTTTTTGTTGAAAACTGTGCTATGATTTATATCTTTTTTCCCTGTTTATGTGGTGGCTCTTTTCTTCTGACTGCTTTAAAAGATTTTTGTCTTTCTCTTTATTTTTTTAAAGTTTAAATATCATATATCCAGGGCTTGTCTGTGTTGTGTTTTGGTTTGGTTTTTATTCAGCTCTATGTTATCTTGGCCCATTGTAGTTTTATGGCTGTCAGTTCTGGAAACTTGTCAACCATTATTTCAAATATTTCTCCTGCCCAGTTTTCTTTCTGGAATTCTACTTATACCTATGTTAGACTGTTTGATATTGTCTAGTACTTCTTGAATGCTCTATTTTCTCTCTTTTTTATTTTCTCCTTGCATTTGTGTTTGGATCAATTCTCTGGTCATTTTTCAGTTTTACTGATTCCTTCCTTGACTGTTTAAAGTCTACAAAATAACCTTTTCAAGTGGTTCTGCTTATTACCCTGTTTTTGGTTTTCTAGCATTTCTTTTGATCCTTCCTTATACTTTTTACCTGTCTGCTGAAATTACTTATCCTGTTATGTATATTGTCCACTTTTCCACTAGACTATGTAGCATATTAATAATACTTCTTTTAGCTTTTCTGTCTGATAAACTCTATCACCTATGTTATATCTGGATTAGCTCCTTCAGTTTGCCATGTCTCTTACAAGTCCTTTTTCTTGATTTTTTGTATGCCTTATTTTTGTTGTTGAAAGCAAGTTTGTTATAGGCATGGAGAAACTGAGGAAATTGTGTAAACACACACATGCGCATTTTATATATGTGTGTGTGTGTATATATATACACACATATATACATATTATGTGCTATACATATGTATATATATGTGATGTGAGTAGGCACATCACGTGGAAAAAAACAAGAGCAAGCAAGAGAGAGTGGAAGGCAGGTTCCACATACCTTTAAGTGAATTCTCAACCAGGTCTGTTGAGAATTCACTCACTATTGTGAGGACAGCACCAAAGGGATGGTACTAAACCATTCATGAGAAATTCACCCCCATGATCCAATCACCTCCCACCAGTCTCACCTCCAACATTGGGAATTACAGTCGAACCTGAGACTTGGGCAAGGACAAATATACAAACTATATCACATACTATTGCCTCTCTCCTTGCTACTTGTCCTGGAGACTACTGTTACCTGTTACACAAACCTTGTATCCTACTGAGATGCAGAAAGGTGAGTGTTCTTTTTCTAATTCAACCTCAGTCCTAGGACTGTGTCCTTGGATCACAGGAATGGGGCTGCTCAGTGGTCCTGTCTTATCCAGAGCTGTAGGTTTAGATCCAGCACAATTTCCTACCACTGTTCCAGCAGTAGAGGATTTTTTTTAGCCTTCCCTTAACCTAGCTGAAAATGGTTTTCAGGGGTACCCTAAGGACAATAATGTTGACCCTTCCCTCAGGAATTTCAGTATTTTTTTCTTTTGGAGAGATATGTAGAAAGGATCTAGGTGAGATTTCCTACCTTTATTACAGTGGCTATTGTTGCAACACCCTAGTCTGTACCATGAGGGAAACTTTCTCAGAAATTGTGCCAATCTTTTTTTGTAAGACCTGAGAAAAAGAACCTCTGACTCCATGCAAATTCCCCTTGTGTCTTGACCTCAGGGGTTTTATATTCTCTTCTTAGCTTCCATTCAGCTTTCAATATTTGTTAAAAGGTTTAGCTGAATTTTTCTTACCAGTGTCCAACAGCATCTTCCCCAGTTAAACGAGTGGTTGCTTCCCTTTTCTTCTTAGAAATAATTGTCTTTTCTTAGATTCCACATCAATCAGTTGTCCTAACTGCCACAAAGAGTCTGTTTTGTCAGTCTTTTATCTCATTTTAACATTAATTGTGGTCAGTTGTGTCTAAACTCCAAAAGGGAGATGGTATAACAAAATGTGTCTGACTTCCCTTCCCATCGTAGCCAGGAACTCGGTGTTTAAGGTTTCTCTAGGATCTCGTGGGTCAACAGGGCATCCATTCAGTTCTCTAGAGATCTCAGTACTCTAATAGGCTCAAGAAAAATTATGACTCTTGAGAATGTCAGATATTTTTTCTTGTTGTTTTAACATTGTGATATGTTTCAGCCTTCAGCACCCTACAGGAAAACCAGAAGTACAGTACATATTTTGTTCATTGTAGCCATAATATACTTTCTAAAATATATCTAATTTCTCTTCTTGATTAAAACCCTCCTAAGATTTCTCATTGCCTTCAGGATTAGAAAGACACTTAATGTGACCTATATTACTCTGCAGCCTCATATACTACAAATTATCCTTTTGTGTACTATGGTTCAGCCTATTAACATGTTAATTTATTCTTTCTCTCTCTCTCTCAAATTATCCATTCATTGCTATATCTGGTCTTTTGCATTTATTGTTCCATGTGCTTCAGAACTGCCCTACTGTTACCAAGAGTCCCTTCTCTGGATAATTATTGGGTGACAGCCCTTTTCAATATTTGTATGGAGTATGCTTTAATCTTAAAACTCAGATTACTCCAGGACAAATTTCTCCCACCACCCCAACCTGTTATGTCCTAACTTTACTCATGCTGTTTGTGCTATTCTCTTTTCCCCCCAATTTTCTCTTATAAGTTTCAAATTAGTCTTTACTTGGCTATTTGTCTTCATCTTATACACCAGAAATTATGTCTTCTTTTCTTTTTATTGTTCATGGAAAAACTATGTAAAATATTCTAAAGAGGTTTATCCTGAGCCAATCTGAGTGATCATAGCCTGGGGAAAACAAAAACTCAAAAAGCCTGTGTAAGTTGTCCCAAGTTGGTCAGGTTACTTGGTTTGTTTATATATTTCAGAGAGGCAGAAGTTACAGGTAAAGACATAAATCAATACAAGGAGGCTAGACATTGGTTTGGCTTGAAAAGGTGAAATACCTTGAAGCAGGGCTTACGGGTTTTGGGTGGATTCAGAGATTATTTCATTTGTAATGGTTAAAGGAGTAAGACTCTGTCTAAAACTTGGAGTCAGCAGAAAGGAATGTTTAAGTTGAGATAAGAATGTTATGTCACATTCAGCCACAATATACTGGGTCAAAATGACCTATTTAGCAAGACTGATGTCCTACAAGTGTGACTTATCCCTTGCCTTGCATGGCCTTAAGTTTTGTTTATAATATGATACCTTATTGCCACAAAGAGTCTGTTTTGTCAGTCTTTTATCTCATTTTAACATTAATGGTGGTCAGTTGTGTCTAAACTCCAAGGGAGATGGTATAACAAAATGTGTCTGACTTCCCGTCCCATCGTAGCCGGGAACTCAGTGTTTAATGTTTCTCTGGGATCTCATGGGTCAACAGGGCATCCATTCAGTTAGTGGAGGGTTTAGCATTTTCTTTTCAATTTATGCTGTGTTTGTTGATGACTTTCTATGGGATTTGAGATAAACAAGGGGATATATATATATATATATAATAAACAAATATATATATACATATATATTTACATTAGTATCCTTCAGTATTATAATATCATTATGGAACTATAAATATACACTATTTAGTATATACGTACAACCTTAATTTAGATGAGATTAAACTAGAGATAATGCCTTAAAGTATATATCACAACGATTAAGTCAAAAGAATTTCAAACCCAAATTACTAATATCCTAGAATATATTGTATTAGTATTCTGTGATTCATAGAGATAATGACCACATTCATTGTATCTTTCAGGCTTTAACTTCTATATCAGGTGTCCAAATGATGGACAAAATGCCACATGTAACACCTATTTGAACAAAATACATTTAAATAATTGGTTTCACTTAGACAAATTTTAAAGCCTTTGAATATACTATATACTTTTTTATATATAAAATGCTCATAGACAGAATCATGTATCTCTTAGATTTCTTGAAACTCTTGAAATCTAAAAATCATTTATAAACCTTAGGACTATTAGCTTGGCCTTGAGCCAAATAAGGTATTTGTTCCAAGGTGAAGAGAAAATGCTTTTCTCTGCCTTTCACTTAGTTTAAATTTTCAATTAGGTTTCAATATAGTTTTAGTCTGCCTTCCATTAACACAAGTCAAAAGAAACACATTTGTATTTCTCACAATTCTCTTCTCGAGTATGTTTGGGAAGGTGATAAACAATTCACAAAATTACACAGGATTAACCCAGATATAAAGATGCAGCTTGCAAGAGATGTCAGCAATGTAGGCTCTACAAGCAATAGACTAGAATATGAAGTTCCTTATGTATAAACTGTGACATGAGAGAACCTATTTAAACACACAGAGCCTCATTTTCTTCACTTATTAAATGGGCATAATACTACCCCTATCAAAATATTGTTTAATTTTTTTAAAAGTCACCCATTGTTAAGCCCTTAAGATGGTGCTTAATGTAAATATGCAACAGACTTTACCTGCTACTATTATTATCAGCTACTTTCATTATTTCATGAAAAACATGACTTTATCAAAGTAAGGACATAACATGCATTACAAATGAATGTTCTCTTTAAAGCATGGAAGCCTAAGTTTACGTTGTTTATAAACATACTTGTTCTATATTTTCTTCCCTAGAAAGAAACTCTATGTGCATTGTTAAAGAAAAATTGTACCAGATAAATGTAAACAGGGAAGAACTTCATTCAAGACTATTGCAGTTGGGATCAAGACTACTGCAATGGGAGAGAGAGATTATCAACTCCATTGAGACAAAAGATAAGCAAGTTTTTAAGTTCTGGGATGAACTAGTGGAAGAGCTCTGAAGGATATTAGTGGGGAGTTGGTCAAAGTAATGATGCTATCTGCATGTGCTAAATTGATGCTTACCAAAATCAGAATTCTACCCTTCCTCAGAGACTGGGAGATAGGGGCCCTACATTTCTTGATTATTGCATTTTAAAAAGATCATTCTAAGGTCCTTGGGAAAGACATTCCTGGGTTGTAAAACTGGGAAGACATTCAGAGAAAATTTACACGTAAAAGGGGCAGGGAAAGTATTAACAATAGAAAATTTTCTGAATGAAATGCTCTAAGAAAAGAGTGGTCAGAGACTTATAGTTGGAAAGAAAACTTTCTAAAATTTAGTCAGTCTGAGAGGAACATTAAGAATGTCTTACTATAAAATCTAATGGTCCACTTCAAAAATTCCACTATTCAAAATATTATATCTTTGCTTATTAAAAGTACATTTAGGGCCCTGAGATGGGAGCTGTAATAATTGGCTATTGCTGTGTAACCTCCAGCTCAGTGCCTTAGAACAACAATTTATTCTTGCTCAAGTTCAGCTGATCTAGACTGGGCTGAAGCTATGAATTGCACTAGGGATTAGGCCCAGGCTGAAGGGGCAGCAACTTTCTTCCAAAGATGGTCCACATGGTATTGGTGGAGGTGTAAAGATGACCCCTCTGTGCAGACACAATTCAAGTCTCTTCTTCTCATGCCTCCTAATTTCCCTTTGAAGAAATCAAGTCATGTGCTGATGTTCAAGTCTAGGATACCAGAAGTATACTCTGTTCTGACCACAGTAGGATGAGGGTGTGGAGGAAAGTAGGAGTGAGTGTTTTCTATATAGTAATCTAAAGTATCCAAAGAGGTTTATTTCTAAGTTTCACCATTATATATCTGGCCAGAGACATTCAGAATCTGTCACTGAATGGTGGTTATGAATATGTAATGATGGTTTCCCATATTTTTAAATCAATAGTCATTCATTTTTTATGAATAAAAATTATTTATTTTATTAATAAAATAAATTAATATTTATTAATCTCTTAGCACATAGCAGATACTACTTTAGTTGCTGAGCATATGATGATGATCAAAACCAGATATGGTCTAGGCTATTATAGAGAACCTAAAAACTAACAGAGTTATGCAAAAATATATAAAATTTTGTACTGTTAGCCAAATGACAGAGAAACACCTGGTTCCATAATCTAGGAATTTAACCTACTCAGAGATATAAAGAGAATCTTTCCTGAGCATGTGATGATTTAACTGAGATCTATATCAAGAAATTAAAGGAGTACATAGGGGGATAGGAAGATCATTGCATAGAGTTGAAGAAAAAGAAATGAATGCTCCAGACAAAAGAAAGTACATGTCAAGTCCAAGTGTAGCACTTTAGAGGCACTGAAAGAAGTACAGTAAAATTGGAGAACAGCAAGCATACGGAGCATAATTCTACTTTAGACCAGCCCTATCTAATAAAAATATCATGCCAGAAATTTACATCATTTTAAATTTTCTATTAGCTAGATTAAAAACTAAAAAGAAATGGGTGAATTTTAAGAATTTATTTTATTTGACGCAATATTTGTAAAATATTACCATTTTAGCATATAATCAGTATAAAAATATTAATAGGATATTTTATATGATTATTTTTTCATACAGAGTTTCTGAAATACACACATAGCAATTCTCAATTCGGACTAGTCCCATTTCTATCACCACATATGCCTACTAGCCACCATACCACACAGGGCAGGTCTACACGTGAATTATCTTTTAGGCAATTTTAAGGTTAGTGACTTTTGTCCTAGTAACAGTGACGTGACATTTGATATTTTAAGCATGGTCTGTGTGGGGTATGGGGATGGTGGTCAGATGGCTAGATTTGTATTACGAACATAACCCTGGCTCCCATGGGAGTAGAGAGAACTAAACAGATTTGAAAGATATATGGGTGGTAAACTTGAGCTTTAATGGATTAAATATTGGCAGGGGAGGGGGTTCAGCACAGATATCTTTTAATTTCCTGAGCTATTTAACAAAAACCTTAGGATGCTGTCCATCATAGAAGAAGATGAAAACTGGTTCAGTTTGAGACAAACTGAGTTTGGATTACTTTTTAAACACTTAAAAGGAGAGAAAAATTACTGGCTAACTATACCAATTGAGACTTAGAGGAGAATACTGGAGATGTAATTTTATGTCATTTCTCAATGATGGGGAAAGCCATAGGCATTCATAAAGTAGCCAATGGTAAAAAGGATAAAATAAGAAGTGAAGAAATGAAAGTTGACTTTCAAAAGACTTTGTGTCTTGTATTGCTTAGTTTTCAAATGCTTAATTGGAAGCATTTTCTTGAATTAGCATTCTCATTAAATCTCCTAGGATGGAAGCACATAATGCCAACATGGAAGAAAGAATGAAGGACACTAGAATGCAATTCTCTTTCCTTACTTAATGGGGAAATACTGAACGTATAGCATATGGCTGCATCCTCTACTTCATTCAGGAGTGATTACTTGAAAATCTTCGCAAAGTATTCTGAAACAAACATACAATGAATCTTACAGCCAAGCGCTTTTTGCAGGCCATGTTAGGGAAAAAAGCAAACATAAAAGAATTGAATATAATGGAATGAAGAAAGAAAAACATACTTTTATAAAAAGTAAATGATAAATTAAAACATTATTAATATTTAAGTGTGAATGAGGATGTTTATATTTTTTATGTTTTTGGCAAAGTACAACAGGTGAGTGAAACTCAGCTTAATTTTCATAAATTTCCTCATATATGATTCATTTATTCTTTTAAAATTATGAACTTCAATATGCTCTAAAACTTACAGAAATCTGAAGGAGATGACAAAGGACAGGACTAATTCCTTTGCCTAGCCTTCAAGATTCCATCTTCATAGGATGCTTTGGGGGAACATTAGACTAAATGTTATGTAACCTAAACTCAATTTTGGCATCTTACTCAACCAACACTGTGTACCCTTTGCTCTGGCCAGGTATCTTTTTTTTTAATTATCAGATTTCCTTTGGGAAAAGTGACAGAACACCTAACCTATGCCAGCATATCAGTAAGTGAAATATAGTATTTCACATGATTGAAAAGTCCCATTACAGAGCTAGCTTTACACAAAGCTTCATTAGCGACTCAACAGATGTCATCAGGGCATCCGATTTTTCTTGGATTCTTATCCTAGTAGCCCTATTTTCAGGTCTGCTCTCTGCAAATGGGTGAGAGATTGTTGCAGTGAATTCATATCCTTTCAACTTTATTTCTACAAGAAGTTATGTCTTTCCCAAGTAATAACCAGAGAAACATGGTAGGATTGCTTGTCAGTATGGAAGGTCCATTGGCGTTCTGAGATTTACAGAGAAAATGTTAAGACCCATGTTATTATTACTCTCCACCTCATAAAATCTTATCCTTATACACTTATCAATGCTATAAGTACGATATATAAGATGGGATGACTTTATGACCTGTGTTGTGGACATTGTTTAGCTTCTTATTAGGTTATCTTCATCTGATTCCTTTAGCATGGTATAGATTAGAATAATTAATATCTTATTGTTATAGGTCTAGCATTGCGATATATGTGCGATGTAGACAGAATTTAATCAAACTGTTACTCAGATTAGCAAGGAAAATGTAGCAGCTATATTTTTCCATAACTGATCTGATCAGTTATAATCTGATTATCCTTTTTCTTGTAATTATTTCCCTTTGGAAGAGAAGAAACTTAAACTTGCCAATTACTAGTATCTCAGCATCTGCACATTTTAAAATTCTATGTTCTAAGTTAGTCTATTCGAAGTTCATTGAATTCTCAGTGCTATTTTAAGTGGCTTGTTTTTTTAAAGTCTTCTTTTCATAAATATCCCTTTTTTTAACTTGCTTCCCTTCTCCCTCACCTTCTCAGACATGGCATCTGAATGTATGCCAGGAGGGTCATAACCTCGAGTAATGGGAAAAAGTGAGTCTTGAATTTCTGAATTCTTGAGTGTCTTCTGGAATCCCAATGGCTGTTGTTAAATTGGTTGCCCTTGTCTAGTTCCAGAAATGGTGACAGTTAACATGTTGTGGTCATACAATAGGTCATTCACTAGAATGAAGACCACTCTAGTCAAGCCCATAAGGGCTGGCATTTGCCTTTAGTGACAAAGTCAAGCAAGGCAGCCTCTTCATCCTGACTCCACCACTGCAGTAGCTGGTCACTGGTGCATGGAGAAATTCTGCCCCTCCTGTCTGACATATGCAGGTCACAGGAAAACCAGCTCAGTCTCATCTACCTAGACACCACTGCTATATTACCAAACTCAAGAAGACACTGGGCATGTTTATGGATTTGTCCTAGTGTATTATATAGGGTACAGTCATCATCCTTTTCTTTCCAATTTTCCCTGAAGCCATGTAATATCCTCTCCTTCCATCCCTCATCCAAAGAGGTTTGGCTTAAAGATATATCAGGTAGGTCACTTTACCTGCTCCTGCTTCCCTTCAACATTGCTACATTACCCTTCCTGAATCCACCTAACTGGAACACAAGAAGCTCTCAACATATTGTGTCTCTCTAGCAAGGATTTCCGTCATATCACATCCACCTTTTTCTTAGGTCATATTCAGCCTTAAGGGTGGTAGGGTCAAACTTTCCATACTGAAAGAAAGTTTATGATCATTCCATCTAGCTCCCTTTAATTAAAAGGGGAAGAAATCCTTCCTTTTTTCCCCCAAAAAAGATATTTCACACACACACACACACACACACACACACACACACACACACACACAC